>NW_023459761.1:38970-49732 GCF_013731165.1 Rhagoletis pomonella | reverse complement strand
TACTCATCGCGACATAATATTTTTCAGACCCTTAATTGTAATATTTTATAGCAAAAATAACAGCTGAACGCCAAGCTGGATAAGTCGAAACATCACCGCTAAACTCTGGTAAAGATTTAATTAAATATTAACTACTATTTCCGGAAGCGACTAGTGGATTTATATTAACCGGAAAATAAGATTCAACACTTGGCGCTTCCAAGCGGTTAAACGCTAAAGTAAGCGTATTTGTTTTAGCAGCTAGTTCTTGTCTAGCTTATTCACTCTCTTTTACTATCTCACTAAATTCCTATCTAGTTTTATCATTTGCCATTACTTGTTCCCTTGAGATATCCATTTCGTATACCGATTACGCGTTTAAGGAAAATTTAATAAAGGTTAATAGAATTAAATTCAAAATAAGATTGTTGAAAAGTATTTAAAGGGTTATATGTTTATAGGAATTCCTCTAAATAATATTTAAAATTTAGCTACAATATATCTCATATGGCTATGATTTTATTTTCTAATTTATTAAATATTATATTTCTCTCCTTTTCTTAATAAATATATCAATTTTGATATTTACATTAGTGTTAGAAAATTTCAAAATCAGTTTGAGCCGTATTTGATTGATGATATCGCAGTTTCAAATTGGAACGCGTTGAAAATCGTCCTTCAATTGTGGTCCCTTGATTGTTGCTTAGAACATTTCATACACATAAATTATATTTTGGTTGATCGATGAAAATTATTTGACTGTTAAAAATATTTTTTTTCATGAAAATTTTCTTATTGTTTTTTATGTACGCCTTTAATCTCGTTTTTAATAATCCTTTTGGTATTGATTTTTGTTTGCTGATTGTTTTTTTCAGCACCCTATGATCCTTTTTATTTCCTTGAAAAATTTATTTGTAATCTTGTTGCTACTTTTTATGCTGCTTTTTCCTTATAGGAATTTAAATAACTTGAATTTTATATCCTTTGAATGCCGCCGTATTTCTTGAAATTAGGATTATATGATCCCTTGAACAAAACTCAAAACGGCCCCACGTTGGGCGCCAAAAGAAAAAAATCGGGTGTTTTTTTTTATAAAAATTATTTGTTTGATCTTGTCTCGATCGCTAACGAGTTTATTCCGAAAATTTTTTATATTTCAATTTACAAAACAAAATTCTAAGCCATTTTTATTTTACTTGAATACAGTACAAAATTTAAGGTAGATTATATCAACACCTTAACTTGTATGAATGACTCCAGTTCTGCCAAAACTGTACTAACACCAGCTGTTGAAAATATATATACGCAAACATGATGAAACGAATACAGAAGGTGGCGCTGATTGTGGTGCCACTAACTCTCTCTTGAAAATTTTTACATAAATATGACGTCATAGGAGATTTTGTGCATTGCCTGTGTAGTATACATATACATATACTCTCGCTCAGCTCTCTTCACCGGAAAATCTCCGACGACGTCATATTCGCGTTACTCTCCCGAATTCCCCACCAATCAGCGCAATCTTGTATTATATCGGTCTTGATACGCAAAGGCTTTTTACCCCACCCAATGGTTAACACATTCCCATTACGAAAAAATCATTGAAAGTCGTTAAAATTCACGATCATGTCAAAACACAATATTGAAAAGTTACAAGTGATATTGATGATGATTTTTTACATTTTTCAGATAACATAAATCAACGTTATTTTTGCAAAGAAGCTCCTGTTTTACCGGCTTGTTCCCAACTCCAGATGGCAAATGGAATGTGTACTGCTTCGACTATATACGTTACGGATAGTATAAGGAACTTTAATAAAATCATTACTCAGTTATATGTTTTTTTCTGATTATAATTAGGATTAGTTTACAGTTGGTTTTAAATAGTTTTCATTGCACATCTTGAGCGAAACATTTGCAGTTTTTCGGAATTAAATTCCTTGTGTATTCAAATTCAGTAAAAAGTTTACATGTAGGTATGCTTATTCAACGACGAAAGATATTTTATTGCATTTTGGTATTAAACGTATTTGAATAGCAAATTGAACATATACGAAAAATATAACACTTGTCACTTGAAAGGAGTGTGACCACTTAAGGCAAAAGATTTAATAGACTTAGGGGCATGAAATTGAACTGGAATTAAAAATGTTATATTTAAGATTGTACCTAAATAAATTTAAAGAAAAAAATTGCGTGCTTATATTTTTTAAAACTTGGACTACAAATTTCACCATAAAAAATTTAATGAGGAAGTACTTCATGTGCACGTGTATCAGAAATTATACACCAACACACTTTAATTGAACAGACATACTAATGGATTTATAATCTCTCGAATTAAACCAGATAATTTAGTATGTGAACAGATGCCATTCCATGTGAATCAGATGTTTTTGATTGTCGTTTTACTTCGTCCTTAGCTCGTTGTTAAGCAGACATTTTGTTTAGCAAACCGCTTGCCATTGTTGTAGTAAACTCGGTATATCAGCATTTGTACACTGTATCAAAGATATCAAAATTGCTTTGATTCGATCCAAATCGGCAAGAGCTTCGGCCAATTTAGCTTTTGACACAGTATCACACCACAATTGATGTAAATAGACATTATTAGAAAATTTAAATCCAATTTACGCACGGAGCAAAAGTAAACACGTTTGCACCAGTTCGCGGTTTTATAAGCATTTCAACATTGCTTTCAACAAGATTTTTATGAAAACTGACATAATAAAAATGAAATAAAATCAATTACCATAGATTGAATAAAATACGTGTTGTTGTTGTAGCGGCTACAACAACCCCGCTCAGATCGGTTAATATCTCAGTCGTTGTCGTCAAGTTCCACTAACGGCAGCCCTAAGAAGCGTGCAGACTCAATAGGGTCGGTCCACAGGGACAAAGGCGTTAGGGTTGTCGGGTTTTACGGGCATACGAAGAGGTGTTTCGAGTCATGGGGTGTCTCTCCGCATGCCGGACACTCATTTTGTACATCTGCGTTCAGTCTTCTCAGGTATGAGTTTAACCTGCTGCAGTAGCCAGAGCGAAGTTGGGCTATTGTGGTTCTAGTCTCCCGAGGCAGATGAAGCTCCGTCTCATCAATGTCCCGTGGTTGTATGCCTAGAACGGCATTCACAGGTCTGGAGTCTACATAACTCGATACTGACTCCCTGTGAATGCCGTTCAGGGCCTGTCGATAAGCTGACGGGTCCAGAGGTTGTTTAATAAACGCAGGCGAGGGCTCTTCTGCAAGCAGTTGCCCATTTGGGTGACCATGTCTATGGCTCTTAACAAGAAACTGCTTGCAGAGCATTGTGTTGTGCTCCTTAATCGGGAGCAGTTTCGGCTCATCGTGCTGGTGGTGTTCTGGCGACATGAGAAGGCATCCAGTTGCTGTCTGTAGTGCAGTGTTTTGCGTCGTCTGCAGCTTCATCCACTGCGTCCTACTAGTCCCCAGCGACCACACTGGTGCTGCGTAATTTAAAACCGGCCGGCCTATCGCCTAGTATGTTGCCAGCAACGTTTCATTATCTTTGCCCCAAGTACTGCCGGCTAGCGACTTGAGGACCTTGTTGCGGCTCTGCACTTGGTTGACAATAGCGGTTGCGTGCGCAGAGAAGGAGAGCAGACTGTCGAAGGTTACTCCGAGTATTTTGGAGTTATTCACCGTCGGAATTGGTGTACCATCGACGTGAATTCCCAGCGGTAGCCTGCCCTCCTTCGTCCAGGTGGTGACCAAGGTCGCAGAGGATTTTGTAGGGGAGAGGTTTAGGCTCCGTGCAGGGAAGAAGCGAGAATGCTCGGAGAGATACCCGTTTACTTTCGAACACAAGTAATCAATTCCATTCCCAGTCGCCATGATCGAGTAATAGTCAACGTAAGAGACAATCGAGAAAGGAAACCATCAGGGTTCGGATTTGCCTCATTTTAGCCCCTCGCTCGCTCGTTAATTTGCTCTGGGCTTGCGCAACTCACGAGCAACAAGCGAGGCTGTTTGCAAAGAGCACTCGTTAGGTACGAGCGCACGCGCTGAGCAGCCAGCGAGCGAGTAAGCAAACGAGGGCAGGGCAAGAGTAGAGCGACAAGCAAGCAAGGGCCTCATTAGCCCCGCCCTCGCGAAGGCGTCGTTGCGAGCGAGGCACTCATTTGCAGCAGCAGACGAGCGAGGTGGGTAAACGAGCGAGGCACGTGAGGCAAGCAGATTAGACAGGCAAACGGGTTGTTTGGTCAGCAAAAATGAAAAATTGCATTAACTAAGAATTTCGAGTAAATGATTGTACGCGCCTATGCAGATATGTATACACATACTTACGTATATACACATATGTATCAGAGACCAGTTGCGGTGTATCGCATTTTCGAATACACCGCAACGACATTTATTTACTGTACCATTCAAACTCAATAATACTTAGTAACGAAATCTACCGCCACCGCAATCACCGCAAGCTCAAATAATGTCGGGTTTGAGTGTTTTGTGCTCGATCAAAGCGTCGTTACTGCATATTATGGCACCGCATTTTCATGTCGGCTTCGGCTATGCGGTGGTATGAGCGGTCGTTTAAACAACGCAAACATCGCATTACTTGCGGATATGCTTGTTTGAATGCGGTGCACCGCATTATACGAGTGTAAGTGAAATAAAAATGAATTAAATTAAAAGAAAATACATATTACATATTTTGTGTATTTAAATTTGACTAATTGTTCATATTTATTAATTTTTTTGTAACATGCATACATACAAACTCTGTAGGCAACTGTAGCGATAAAATGCTCTTATAATCAGTGTTGCCGTTTTAGCCCTTTGGTGGCTAGATTTAGCTACCACATACTTTTTTTGGCCACATAAATTTAAAATTGCCCCTAGCCCTTTTTTTAACCCTTTGCAGAATTTATTCATACGTGGTATGAAAAAGTTCTATATTTGCTTAATTTAAACTAAGAAAGGCTGATATATACATATATGTAAAAGTATGTTCCTTACGTTTTTATACATATGTACTTACTGTAAAAGTGTTAGGGCTGTTAACTTATCTATTAACGATTTAACTATAGTTTGAAATAGATCAGTTTACGGCCTTTAATATGTTTAATTTTTTAAATGGTCCACCAAGTCGATTGACCGTGTATGTTCTTGTGGTGTGATTGTACCAGCTGCTGGTGCGACTTCAAAAACTATTTGAAAGTTGTATGATTGTACCAGCATGTTGGTGTCGTCAGTGGTGAAATCAGCTCAATTTTCTATGTAAAAAGTATTTTGGCGGAAATTTCGTGCACTATATGAGTCAAAGCCGTGTTTGTGGAAGATTAAGTTCACGATATTGCAGTTGTGAACTAACAAAAAAAAAACAATGTTTAACAAAATGGTAAAAAAATTATGAAATTTCGGCTCTAATCATTTCGATCCTTCCTCGACCTCATTGGTAAAGAAATATGCTGGTATGTTATATGCTTCGAGCCTGATGGTACAATTACTTGATGGAGCCAGCAAGCTGGTATCGTATATTTCCCCTTTTATACAAAAAGGTTTTTGGTTGGATAAAATATTAGCTTTTTTTCAGAGTTCATTGTTTTTCTGTACCATTTTCTATTGAAAATGTTTGCCCATATACTTATATATGAACACGTAAGTAAAAAAATTTAGCTACCATTTTTAGCCACAACGACTTTTTTAGCTCTTTTTTAGCCCTTTGTTTAAGGAATCTGGCTACCACTAAAAATGATTCGCGGCAACACTGCTTATAATGCGGTGCACCGTATTCAGCCAAGCATATCCGGAAATAATGCGATGTTTAAACGACCGCTCATACCACCGCATAGCCGAAGTCGACATGAAAATGCGGTGCCACAATATGCAGTAACGACGCTTCGGTCATACAAGTCATCGCAAACACGAACGCGACAAAAAATGCGATGCACATAAATATCGCATTGCTTGCGGTGGCGGTTATACTTACACCGCATTGTTTGCGAGTATACTTGATGTCTCGAAAAAGGCACCGCATGCTGATCACTGATATGTATGTATTTATTTATGTATATATTGTCATGCACAGAAAAATAGATGCGTGCTATTTTGACCAGTTTTATATACTAGGTAGGTACATATGTGCATAAATATCTATGTAGGTATACTTTTTTTAATGTTCAATAATTTCTTATAAAATTTCCACTTATACACTTAGGTCTCTTTTTATGCGGTTCTTTTTTATGCGGATTTGAATTTATGCGGGTTTTCAAACACTTTTTTCGCTGTAAGCGATTTTGCTTTTTTGAGAGCTTTTATTACATATATATAAATGAGAATATAATATTTATAAAAATCATTAGTTTGTCTTTCATTTCATAAATGAGTAGGACATTATCATTTGCAGATGATTATTCCTGGTTCAGTCCCCATACATATGTATTTATGTAGTATAATACAAACTACAATTTGGGGTGTTAAACAGTATTTGATAATTAAGGTTGGTCCACATAGAACTTTTGCGTTGACTTTGTAGTTGGTGTTGGTTTGACAGAACGTACGTTAAAAGTATGCGTTCTACAATGAAGCTTGGCAGAGACTACGGGTCTGTTCAATGCACGCAATATACAAGCGGCATTACTGCCATACTGATGAAAATTTGCAACCCTGATGCAACTGCCCAACTAATAATACGTTGCTAGAAATCCACACAGAACGTGATACTTTAACAATTCGCGCAACATTGCGGTTGTGACTGCAGCTCGAACAAGCCCTACTTTGGCCACTAAATTAACATATTAACGAGAGATAAATTAATATTTCAAATCAATAATTGCATGAAAAATTATATTTCTTACCCTCATTTGATTAAAAGGAAAAAACATTTCATATAATTTTATTTATTTGCAACAGCTGGCGACCGACGCAGCGATCTTTCTGCTTTGTGTTGGCCTTAGCGTTGCCAAATTTTGGCTATATGGACGGCTGCTTTGAAATTCAACGCCAAAGTTTTATCTGTACCGGCCTCTATTCTTTGTTTACGCAAATACATATCCATACATACATATGTACATACAGTGCCGAACAGAAGTATTGGCACAGAGAATTTTCGGAATATATGCAAAGTTCTTTATTCTAATTTATTTTCGATATTTTTTTATAAAAATATTGTTATATTGTTCATTCTACACCAGAAAACATAATAATAAAAGCCCTAAACTTTGTGCCAAACTCAGGAAAATTCATCAAATTTGCACACTAATTTGCAACTTTTTATTCAGATTTTCTCGAAAAATTCTAAGTATGCAGTTTTATAGCCCATCGAAATTTAGTATAACAAAGTGCAAGTTTGAAGTCGCTAGAAAATCGCATTTATTTTTGGCAATTTTTTTCACGCAAGTTCTTCCATACAAAGTAATTCGACAATTATTTTTTGTATGGAGAAAATGAGCAACACCTTCCACTAAAAAAATTGCCAAAAACCAACGCGAATTTCTAGCAACTTTAAACTTGCACTTTGTTATACTAAATTTGAATGGGCTATAAAACTGCATACTTTGAATTTTTTTAAAAAATCTGAATAAAAAGTTGCAAATTAGTGTGCAAATTTAAAGAATTTTCCTGAGTTTTGCACAAAGTTTAGAGATTTTATTATTACGTTTTCTGGTGTAAAATGAACTATATTCTTATAAAAAATGATCGAAAATAAATTAGAATAAAAAACTTTGCATATATGGCGAAAAATTCACTGTGCCAATACTTTTGTTCGCCACTGTATGTCCTTGAACAACAGGCCACAAATAAATTTTTTCGCCAAGGATTATATTTCATTCAGGTATACAGCATAACTGCTACAAGTAGCAAACTATTTGTTAGCAAGTGCTTACTTCTTCATTACTTACTTTTCTCCATAAAGACCACATACATGCATATGTACATACATACAAAAACATACATAATACATCTATACATAAATACATACATACATAAATACACACATACATACATACATACATAAATACGTACATACATAAATACATACATACATAAATATATAAATATGCACATACATACATATATAAAAATGCATGTTATGTATGCACATACGTATGTATATAACTCTAAAAAATATTTCATTCCATAATCTATGCTTATGTATGTAATACATTTTATTTGTTGTTTTAAATGCTGCTTTAATATAATATTCACATATTTATATGCATATGTACATATGTACATACAATTATTAACATACTTTCCTACATAATATATTGACATACAGTCCCACATTTTTATGCACAAAAATGCATGTGTTGTATAGTACACTCGAAGCGCTCGCTCGTCGCTCACTCATCTTACCTTGCAGAGCGAGTCTGCAGACAGCTACTCGCCTCGCACTGCGAGCGAGGCAACACACAACAGTCTCGCTCGTTTAATAGGAGCGCGAGGAAGCAAGCAGCACTCGCTCGTTTGCCGAGCAAGCCAAACTTCTCGTGCCTCGCCTCATTGCTGCTACGAGTACGAGCTGCGGGCGCCTTTTTGCCTGCGAAGCATTGAGTAGGAGTTTGCTCGCTCGAACTCCGAGTTTTTGCCCACCCTGGACACCACCCTGTGGAACCCCCTGTTTTTTTTTCTGTCGACCACTCAGATAATTGGCCGACCACCGTTTGAGCCTCTGTGGGAGAGAGGAAGCCTCTATATCTTCTAGTGGCGAGGAGTGGCTGACGGTGTCAAACGCCTTTGACAGGCCCAACGCCACTAGAATAGTTCTCTCACAGGGACGGTTGCGGTTAAGGCCACGTGTTATCGTGAGTGTTTGTGGCGTTAAGTGCTGTTGTTGTACTGTGCACTTTACGGAAACCATGCTGATGCTTCGCTGGAGTCAGGTGGTTCGTGAAATACGGGAGCAGCAAGGCCTCTAATGTCTTCGCTACCGGGGAAAGGAGTGTTATCGGCCGATAAGATTCTCCTTTGTTGGCTGGTTTCCCAGGTTTGAGCAGTGGGACCACTCTCCCCACCTTCCAGATGTCTGGGATGATGAGAGTGGCCATTGACCTATTGAGGACCTCCGTTAGGTACGCTACTCCCGCAGGACCCAAATTTTTCAGCAACAACATACATATTCCGTCGGGACCCATGGCTTTGGAGGCTTTCACCTTCCCGATGGCCACCTGAACTTCACCGCTAGTGAAAGCAAGGGGGGTGCAAGTTGTAGGCAGGTTATGCAGCCTTCTGGTCACTCGACGCTTTGTTTTTTTTCGCGGGCAGGGGGTCGAAAATGCCTATTGCATCATCAAAGCTGTCGTCACAACAATGGTATGTCCGGGGACTAAAACACTCCCCCCAAATTGGAACCGTCGCCCACCCTGCGACCATATTAAGCTGGTATTTCAGGGTACTATTTTATATATATATAAGGAAAATTTGAAAGTTAGGGGGGGGGGGGGGAGGGCTCGAGCATCCCCCTGCTTCTACCTGACTACGCCCATGTATACAGGTATTTGCGAAAGTAACCATGCCCAGACAGCATTTTGTGTGACGTAATAGTTTATTTCGCCATGTTCTCTTTGGGTCCGCAGTTTTAGGTCTTTTATTAGCCTAGCCGTCCATGTGCCGCGGCTTTCGTTTTGAAGCCTATCTTGCCACAGGCCCCTATTGCGAGTGTCGATTGGCAGTAGAATAGAAATTTGTCGATCGAGTCGATCATCTTTTATTTTGCTATTGTGTAGCTTGATCGATAAAAATTTGTTCTATTGTGAATGGTTGACTGAATTGTAAACAGCTGTTTGTTTGTCTACATTTGTTTCTTTAGTGTTTCATTTACATAATTTTTAAAATAATTACTTTTATTATAAAATTTAAAAAATTTATACAGTTGAAATATGGTTAAGGGATGAGGAAGATGATGTGGAAGCTAATATATTAGTAGAGTTGGCTAAAGCAAGGAGGGAATTGCGAAATTCGTCGGATCCCTTGGACTTGGAAGATGAAGTGTATGTACATACGTGAATTTTATGAATAGAAGTTACGTTCCAGATGCTTCACGGTTGTTTTCCTCATTAATAAACTTTATGGAAGTTTAAGAAATACGGTACGGCTTAGCTAATTGTACAATGATGTTGGGTATTTGTGTCCAAATGCGTGACCCGAGTCTAAAAACTTTAACATACAAGTGTGGTGAAAGAATTAAACTTTTAATTTAAAATAAAGATTTGAAACTTCCGAGCACTAGTTAATTAGTAAATTATGCAGTTTTTTGGAAACTTTGATGTTGGTTCTGCGCAAAAACACTGTGGATGACGTAGTCGGAGTTATATGCACAAGATATATTGCATATCTTTCACAATAGAAGCGGAGCTTCCGCCCCCTACTCTTTCCGAAAATTCCTTTGCCTATGTCCTCATTCTCCTGCATCAGCTCGACCAACCGCGCAAGTTGGGTTTTGTTGCTTACAATTTTTGATCTGTAATTCAGACACATACATACATATGTATATTTCACAATTTTTTACAACTTCCAGTTTAATTGACTTACTTTTTATCCATTATAGTAACACTTTCTTATGCAAATTTTATAAACGCAAATTCCAACGACTAAAAAACAGCGATGAGCGATTAAAAACTATTCACAGTCGCTAATTGAGCGACTAAGCGACACTCACAATAGCATCGATAATCGACAATCGCTTAATAGTCGTTTATCTACTGCCAGTCGACATTCCCAATAGGGGTGACAGTCTTAGTGCCTTGTCTCTTACTCTTTCCCTTTCGTTGTAACTTGGATTCATTTGCGCCTTAAGCCCCCACATTTTCTTGC
>NW_023459761.1:0-28970 GCF_013731165.1 Rhagoletis pomonella | reverse complement strand
CCTGCCGGTACGAAGCGAGCTGCAGCAGCATTGACAATCCTGTGGAAGTTAAGTTCACCAAGGTCGGTTGGTGTGGGGAGCGCAGCGAAGGTGCTCTCAGTAAAGTCCGCGAAGCCTTTTCGATCAGCTTTAGAAAATTTGATATAGGTCCGGTGTTCCGCGGAAGCAAAGTCGGTTGGTTTATCGATCGAGATGACTATGGGCAGATGGTCTGATGCCAATGTCAGCATAGGTCGCCATGATACGCTGTTTATCAGACCAGCGCTGACTATTGTTATGTCTGGCGAGCTGCAGCGGCTGCCTATAATCCTGGTGGGTGCGTCGTCGTTCATTGTGCAGAATGTCGAATCGTCTATCTGCTCAGCCATGTCTGTTCCCCTATCCAAATTTCATAGTCTGGGTTCGTTATTACCTGTGTTGGGGGCATACATAGAGAAGCGTTCAGCCTTTATAAAATAACGAAGGTCTGGCCGTCGCTGGCTCTTGGGCTAATGTACATATGTATGTATGCTGTATGCATAACTAAAACAAATGCGAAAACTATCTCCCATACAACGTCGTTGAAAATTTTTCGCGATAAGTTTATCGCGAATAGATTACTTGCATCGGTGTTCTCATTTATGAGAGGCCGACATCGGCAATGCTCGGACTTCTCATATTCGAGTGAGAGGAAATTTCTTTGCTTTTTTCGATCGCGAATGAAACGCAATGAAAATGTTTTGTCGATCGCATCCGAATGTGAGAGATGATAAATTTGTTTGCATTTTTCACTCGCGATTTTTTATTCCAAATTTTCGCCTGCGACGCTATGTTTTTTGCAATAAAAGCCAATATTTTATAAAACCTAAAATATGGAGTCAAAAATTCTTCGATATCACTTTTCACATTATTAAAATGGCCTGGCAGCACCAACTTCGGTGTTCAGTTACAACGTATGTTTACTACTTCACTACTTTAATAAATGTTTTATCGTGGTTAAATTAACAAAAATACCATATTACTTAAAACAAAATGGTCATGTGCATTAAAAGTGTTTACAACTAAGTCACATTTATCTATTTCATACACTTTTGGATGATAAAATGAATGCAATTTGCAGCAACATATTTGGTGAATTTCGCAACTTTAACAACAAATTACTTAAAAACTATAGAGGTATTTGTGGATTTATTTGACGCACTCCCTCCAGGGTTTTCCGATCGACCGGCTATAGTAGCCAACTACCTTCTCCTGTCCATCAATTACCTGTGACAATACGCCTCCTATGGCATAACCACTAGCATCCGTATCCAAAATTAAGGTTGCACCTGGAACTGTATACGCTAGCATAGGCGCAGTACATAGCCGTTCATTCAGAGCTTGGAAAGCCTCCTCGTGCTCCTTGTTCCACTCAAAGGCTCTATTTTTCCAAGTGAGCTCATGAAGGCTATTAGCAACGCTGGCGAAATTCGGAACAAATCGGGGATTGTAGGTGCATAGCCCCTGAAAACTTCGTAGTTCGTGCAGGTTCGTAGGTCTTGGCCAATCCTTTACTGCTTCTATATTTTCCTTCGCAGTTCAGACGCCCTCCGTTGTAACCTTGTGTCCTAAGTAGTTTACCTCCTTCTTGAATAATGAGCACTTTTTAGGACTTAGGTTAAGACCAGCGCTAGCTATCCTCTGGAAAACTTCTTCCAAATTGTTAAGCTTTTACCCAACACAATAAATGTCGTCTAGATACACCAAGCATGTTTTCCATTGCAGTCTCTTCAGCACATGGTCCATAAGTCGTTAAAAAGTGGCAGGAGCGTTGCATATTCCAAAGGGCATCACCGTGAGTTCCCACAGACCATCTCCAACGTGAAAGCTGTCTTCTCCTTGTCTTCGTCACTTACCTCCACTTGCCAATAACCGCGCTTAAAGTCGAGTGTTGAGAACAACTTTGTTCCAGTCAGCGAGTCTAGAGTATCATCGATCCTGGTAAGTGGATAGCTGTCCTTTTTCGTCGCAACATTTAGTTTCCGGTAGTCTTCGCAGAACCGCATTTAACCATCTTTCTTCTTCACAAGTACTACCGGCGAACTCCATGGACTCGCTGATGGTTCAATCACACCACTCTCGCTCATTTCTTTTATTATTTGGCTTACAGCTTCCGATTTGGCTAGTGGAACACTCCGAGGAGCTTGACGGATTGGCCTTGCATCGCCAGTATCAATGCGATGTTTCACAACGTTGGTCCTGCCAGGAGTGTTGCCATCCTTGTCGAATATGTTGGAGTATCTGAGTATCTTCCTTAGCCTTGTGGTGGAATCGCTTTCAGGTAGCTTTCCGCAGTGGAAGATTGCCTCTACCTCTCGACATTGCCCCAGTACAGTTCCTCTTCGGAGTTTGATTGGCGATTTGAACTCATTAAGTACTCGAACTGGAATGCGTCCATCTTTTTTCGTCTTAGCCAGGGTTTTACCAATAAGTACGTCCGGTGTAGAATTCTGTGCTGCTTCGACAACCCACAACTTGTTTGTCTCATAATCTCCATCAATCTTTGCGCAAACAACTGCTTCACTCGCTTGTTGCTGTACGGGCCATCATACCCAAAGCTACGGGGCACTTCCATGTTGTTATACGTCATGATCCTGTTCTTCATGTCGATCTGCATACCTTGATCAAATAAGAAGTCTACTCCAATAACGACTTCATCCACAATCTCCGCGACTACGAACTTGTGTAACACCGTCACATTCCCTATTGCGAGTTTGCATGTTACCTCTCCTACAACTTGGGTGTTCTCACCAGTTACTGGCCTCAAACTTGCTCCAGGTAATGGCCTTACCTCTTTAGTGACCAAATCAGATCGAATAATGGAATGTGATGCACCCGTATCTACAATTAGTACTCGCTCATGTCCATTCACATATCCACCAACAGTAACGTTTCTCGCATTTCTGCCGATTCGCGAGACGGAGATTATGGGGCTTTTAATTTCGGGAGCCAGGGCGCCCTTCTCTGCTGGCTCGTTTTAGTTTAACAACTAATTGGAGTTGGGCTCATCTTCCTCAGCTCTGCCTTTACGTATTGCTGAACTGTTCGAACTGCTGGTAACCGTCATACAATCGCATGCAAAATGACCTGGTTTCCGCAACTAAAGCAATTTACAGCGCCATCCTTTTTCTCTGCCATCGACTTGAGTGTTTTCAAGATCTCGTTCATCACGTCAGATGTGTCCATTTCTACTCGATGAACTTTGTAGGCTGGTCTACTTAGGTGCGTCGCCGTTTCACGTGTCTGGGCAAACGAGACAGCTTCAGCAAATGTTGGCTTTGGATTCGCATACGTCTTTCGCTTGGTATACATGTCCCGCATTCCCTTGATGAACCTTTCGAGGTGCTCACCAGGTGCGTCCCCAATTGCCAAGTGAGCCAACCTCTCGATTTCTGAGGCGAATTTCTCCAGCTCCATCTGGTAAATCTTATCTCCTGTGCTCGATACCATAACGTCTCTTCACGGCACCCATCAACGCATCGTAACTGTTCCTTTCACAGACAGGAATAGTCTGCAGGATATCCGCTGCACGTCATTTCAATGCAACGAATAGTGCAGCGGATATATCTTCCATGCTCCATTGATTTGCTGTAACAGTCTTCTCGAACTGGAGGTTAAAGACCTGGAAAGGAGTCGTGCCCTCAAAGGATGGGGCTTTTCCTTAGGAGCGCTCGTCAAAGTAGCTGGATGATTCATCTGCAAATCTCGAAGGCGGCCTTCCAACTCGTCCACTTTCGCTTCGACTTTGTCTTTTTTATCCTTAATTAGCGCTTGGATTTTGCCTTGGCGCTCCTCGATTTTATCCTGTCTCCCTCTGAGTTCCGCGTTATCTTTGGATAAATTCTCCTGCAGCTGAGTAATCTTTTCATTTAGCTGCGATGACATATACGTTTCCTGTGCTTCCAGCTGTGATGACAGCTGCGATGATATCTGCGACATGGCTACTAATAACGTGTTCATGTCCATAACTGTTGATGAACGAGGAGCCTTTTGCTGTTCTTCAACCTACCCGGATGTCTGCTGCACATCCTTTGACGAACAAACAGCCTCATCCTTCTGTTCGCCCTTCGTGGATGTCGTCTTGTCCTCGCGATGGAAGTCGTATTTGTCAACGTCGATGCCTTCCTTTTCCAAAGCCTCGCAGCCGTGATAGTAACTCCACTTTTCTTCCGGATGTTGCTAAACTTCGCTTCTCCAACTGCTGTTTGAGTTCCTCAATCTTTAGGTCTTGAATTTTTGCCATTTTCAGAATGTTTATCCTTCGGGATTTATTTAACAATCCCAATTCTGACACCAATTGTTACGATTACAGAGTTGCCGTTTTCACGCTGATCTTAGTGTTTCACTCCTTTTTTAAGCCGAACACTACGTCACTCCCTCTCCTCCAAAAACACTACAAGTTTGAGATTATCAGAATTAAATATTTGTGAAATATACTACGTCTGTACGTTACCTATTTGCAAAGAAAATAATAATTCGTAATTTTTAGCCAATGTTGCCGGATTATAAAAAGGCAATAATATGGCAATGGAAAAAGAAAATAAACCTTCCCCCATGTAAAAAAATTTCGTTCATTCTTTCGTCTGCAAAAAAATATTAAAAATCAACGTAAATCCTTAGCCATTTCAAATTTGCACATTAAAGATAATAGGTGCATTCTTTTGCAACTGAGCTACAAAAAAAACACTCGCTTAAATGACGAAATACACGCAAAGCAACAACACAAAGTCGGCTATTTATCCGAGTTCAGCCAGGTCGGTTAAAAAATACGCGACCTGAAGGATAGTGTTGTTAAGTGAAAAAACTGCTCTATTTTGAATTGTTACTGGGAATGTGGAGAGGGAAAGTTTTGTTTCCTTATATACGTGACTTATATTTTAAAAAAGTATATATATTACGGAAATACTTGGCATAATTACTCATTTAAATTGGTTTTTGTATCTAAATCCCGTTAAACTAGTCACATGCTTCTGGGTGGAGTGCAATAAGGCCCACGGAAATAACGCTCATGGGCTTTATTTCCTAAAAAAAAAGAAATAAACCCGGGCGTTATTGCCTTTTCGAAAAAGAAATTAAGCCCGCGGGCTTTATTGCCTTTTGCCGGCGGGCATTATCTCCCTTTCGATATGGCAATAATACTCGGGGGTTCATGTACTAAAAAATTAAATAAAGCCCGCGGGCGTTGTTTCATCTTTGTTGTGGCTCTTGTCTCCATTTTAGAATATGTACATCCAAAACCTGTTCTAAATAAAAACTAACTAATATGATAACATTGAACTAAATATTTGTTGGCAAAAATACCGTTCGATTTTATGCGTATACTGCAGAAGGGAATTTAACGCAGAACTACACTCTATGCAAAAATAGAGAGCAATTCGTTTACAATACGTTCCATTTTATGCAAAATGTATGCCTGTATACATAATTGGAATGTTTCAGTAAAATAAAGCCAGAGAAGATACTACTCACGGGCTTTATTTCCTTTCTTATGAAATAAATCAAGTTGGCGTTATTTCCTTTTCTTTGCGAAATAAAGGCCGCGGTCATTGCTGCCCTTTCGCAAAGGAAATAAAGCCCGTGGGCTTTTTGAAAGTGTGGTGTAAATACCTTGCGTTATTTATATCGCAAGCTCTAAGTGTAGTGATATTTGACACTATAAGCAAAATGAATGAATTCTGTGTTTATCAATTCTTTATATTTTTTGTATCATTACTTTTATTTACAGACAAAATTTAGAAGTGAGAAAACTTCCGGATTTAATGAAAATAAGAAGGTAGCAATGGATAATTTGGTCATCATTTCGCCTAAAAGATTAAATTCACTTCATTAATTTAATTTCATTTTCGCTTAAGAAGATTAAGAATTCTGTGTATTCATATGTGCATTAGGGTGTTCGATTATTCGCCTTTTTTACAAAACCGGTTTTCGAGTTACTCGAAAAGTTGCAATTTGAAAAAAAAAAACGTTTTCCCGATTGAGAAATTAAGTAAAACGCCGGTTAGACCGGTTTTCTTTTACTTAGTTTCCATACTTTATTGCATTTTTTCTTACTTTTTCGCATTGAGTAGTAGGACTTAGCATGGAGTTGAAGACGTCGATAACGATGTTTAACCGCAGATTAGTTTTAACCAGACATTGAGTAACCCTTTAGGGTTTTCCTTAAACTGGAAAAAGCCTTTAAAACTTCGAAAAACTCTAAATTTTTTATTGAGGCGTCAAAAATTAAAAAAAAAAATAAAAAAAAATCGATTTGTTCGATGGAAAAATCCGATGTTCGATATTCAAAAAGTCATGATTAAAAAAACGCCTAAATAATCTCCAAAAAGCCTGTGGAAATCGGTTTGGAAAAACCGAGCCAATCACCATAATATACATGCATGTGCCAAGTACTAGAAAATGCAACTCTGCAACCTCAACTACTTAGCATCAACACGACACCTGACGAAGATACAAAACGGACAGTTGAAACAAGCAAGTGTATATAATCTTGTGCTGTACAATAATTAACATTTTAAAAACTGAATAAATTGATATAAATGAACACCGCTTATCCGGAATATCTTGACAATTCTCTGAAAGTGGGACAAACCAGAGAAGATAAGAGATCTAACTCTCGCAGAATTGCGTCAGCGCTTGCGGGAATTGGAACTGCCCACTGCCGGTAACACGGCAAAGCTTATCTAATGGCTATGCGCGCAACGATTTAACGAGAGTTTCGAAAGTGCTATGAACGTAAGTATTGAACGCCGGTTGCGCTAATTAGAATGCACAATCAACTAATTACGCGTTGAATCGAGTGTAGAAGTGAATTGTACCAATTCAAGAGAAGTGCAGGAAATGGTGGAAGGTAATCATTGTCCTGAAGCAGCCATTGCATCATCGCCAAAGCAGTATGATGTGGAAGCGAAGCTATCGTTATGCCAAGCTACCAGAATGTTCGGTACAGCGCCTACATTTGAACTGACGCCGACAGTTGGAGAAGGGGAAGGGTTGGCGACGACATGCCAACCTTGGCTGACTTCCAAAACGTATCAATACAATGTTTGGAAACTTTTATACTGCGGTATTCAAACTGTTTGTACATGCAGAGTTGCGACACATTGCAACCTTATACATTGCATATTTTAAATATTCAATTTAGCAATGAACAATTTTTCTGAATTTTCCATTTTTAAAACACCAATGGTAACCAAAAACAAACGAAGCATCAACTTTGTTTCTGATGCGCTGATTGCTCTAGCGATGCGTTTCGATAACTTTTCGAATGCGTTTTGGAAAAGCATACATTGTCAACGTTTTGTAGTTCGGCGTTATGGGACATTATACTTTGTACGTATGCAAAGCAATTGACGTTTTGGAAGTCAGCCCTTCTTACTCTAATGCGGCACCGACATTATCATATGCAAGGGAAATGTACACACGGGATTTTCGAGCGACGAGTGTTTTTTCTCTTTCTTGTGCACATGAACAGTAAGCGGTCAGCTACAATGAACCAGCGGTAACAAGCTATATGTTTGGCTCAACAAGGGCGCCGGTGTATTGTCCGTACAGCGTAGAAACAACAATGCCACTCCACAACACGAATGTTTTGTCGATGCCGCGACATGTGCAGTTTACTGAAACGAATACAACAATGCCAACATATGCTTGTCAAAGTTCAATACCGACACCAACACAACTTTATGCAAATGGGCAGCGTGGTGTAGGGGTTGAGTTTGGGAATATACAAGACGTTATTGCTATTCTGCCAACATTCGACCCGAGTGTTAAAGACTTGTCGTCCGTTCAATTTATAGGACGAATCAAGCAGCTTCGCTAGGTTTATGGTTGGAGAGATCGTGTGTTGTTGTTTTGAGTCAGCACAAAGCTTAAAGGGTGTACCAAATTGTGGTTAGATTCTGCATCTGCGGTGTATGTAGACTGGGAACAGTTTGTTAATGACTTTTTACGTAAATTTCCCGCATAACAAATATGGCAGATATTCATATAAAACTCATAATATGCGCCGCATGCTAAACGAAACTCCGGAGGTGTTTTATCATCGTATTTTGGCAGTCGGTAGACAGGGTGCATTGGACGATCAGTCAATCGTCAAGTACGTAATTAATGGACTTAACGACATTGATATGCGATGGAGCTTATCAGTTAAACAATTCGAAAATTGTTATGAACTTTGTTACGTAACTCTGCGGCCGCATCCACCCACATGCTTGGTTCGCCACGGGGTACGCTTGCTTTTAGCACGAGCTAGCTCGTCGGGCTGTGGGTTGCTGTGATCACCGCTGCATGGAACCACACCATACAAAAACTCGTACCCCTCTTCTGCTTGATAGGGACACCACATACCCACCCTCAATTATTAACCCACCCCTACCTTGACCCCATTCAAAGGCTCTTGCTGCCACTGGTATTATATGGCCGGCGATCATCTTCCCTCCCTACCATGGCCGACAGTGGGCAGAATCGTCCTCGACCCCGAACTATAAGCCGCGTGTCGCCTACGCTTTCATTCTACCCCGTCCATCGTCCAATGTCCGTCCGTCTACACGCCCACATCTGGAATCAATTTTCACACGTTAATTCGATTAACAATCCATAATCAATTTATTCACACAACCGCTTACTCACTACACGTTATTCTTAAACTATGTATGCTGCGTGAACGCACCTTATAATTCAAAATTTATTTATCTAAATCACTCACTCTGGGAGCAACATCCACGAACGAGAAGCAAAATGGATCATGCGATAGCGTGCTCATAGTGGAGCAATGACGTTCTCTTACGCCAGCGCTATATATATATGTACATACATATGTGTACATACACGAATACCTGTTCGAGCTAAAGAGTTTTTGTCAGTCGCCGTTCTACAGTCGTCATCTCCACTACAAAAATTGATTTCCTAGCAGTTTTATTTGTTTATCAAACTAGCATAATTTACAAGTTCCAGCTACAATAAAACAATATCAGTTTATTTGTTGTAAAGACTAAATATCGTTGTTAATAAAGTCATATTAATTAAAAATAAAACTAACTACAGTTGTCGGCTTCACCCTTTGTATACTGCGAATCTGCGCACAAACATTTGGTGCCCCGGGTGAGGCTAATCTGCAAAATTTGCATTTACAACGATAACACAATTGACATTTTAGCAAATGTTTAATGGATAACATTATCATCAAACTGTGTCACTGTGAACAATTTGGAGCATCAAATCGAATAGATAACTGTGCAAATACACCGGCTCATCATTAGTTTTTCTTCTGTCGAGGTGATATCGTTCACCACAAAGCAAATCGATCCCGTTGTTGCTGCTTTCACATTGGATTCCACTGCTCTGTCTCGCAAATTTCGACCAACAAATTATCATCGTTGGCTCGTTTACCGTAATCGCAGTAGGCAGCACATAAAGAACAGTTGGCGCTGCAATATCATCGAAGAACATCGCAGATTGACTTTCAAGTGACCTCTGCTTTGGACACAAAATCAACACCACAATTACTCGGATCACAGCGAACGTTTGAGAAAACGAGGTGAGTGTGTACTTATTGTTGTCTTGAGTGCTTGGTTTACAGCAAAATGAATTCCGAAACTTCACCGTTGGACATCTATACATTGCAATTGGATTTATATCGTCAAGTCAACACGGCGCTAAAAAACTTCAAAAAGGACCCTGAAGCGCGAAAAACTATTACATACTTTGAAACCAGAATCGAAACATTGACGCATTGCTACCACAAATTTGAGAAAAATCACGCTCAACTACTTCGGTCGGAACTCGAGACCGATCACTCCTACTATACTGAGGAATTTCGAGGAATTGTATTTATCGGCTCGAAGTGAAATCGTTGAAGCATTCAAAATCAAATATCCAATGACATTATTCTATGGCAGACCCAAGCGCAGCAAATAATCAAACACTGGCAAGAAACGAAACAATTGCACCGGCTGTTCGATTACCGAAATTAACAGTGCCAAGCTTTAGTGGTAGCTACACCAACTGGCCTGCCTTTTATGATGCTTATCTCCGTCTAATTCCTAATAACATTCAAATTTCTAATATCGAGAAATTTAATTATCTTCGCCTAGCTTGGCCTGATGGTCTCGATGATGATATTATGAAGTTGTTAATAATTACAACGTAACATGGCAAACGTTGGTAGGTCGTTACAATAATTCTAGAGTTTTGTTTACTCATTGTATGCAATTGTTTTTATCTCAACCGAATGTGGCCAAGGAGAATTCAACAAGGTTGAAAAACTTAATCGACACATCACGTTCGTGCCTCAGTGCATTACGCAATTTAGGTATCAAGGTTGATGAATGCGATCAAGTTTTTGTACATTTTCTTATAAGTAGACTACCTCGTGAAAGACATCACTTCTGGGAACAAGATTTGGGAAATTCAAAGGATATTCCAACATTTAAACAATTTTGTGACTTCATAGAAGTTCGTTATCGTACGCTCGAGGCAATTGAATTAAAATCGAGCTATAGTGACTCAAAAGTGGCTTTTTCTGTCCACCAAAGGTCGAGTTCAAAATCACAATCAAACCTTAAACCTAATTTTCGTCGGGAGACAAGGGTGAACTATACTACAAGTTCGATCGACAGTAAACACATTAATTGTACCGCGTGTAAAGAAGCGCACATCATTCGACGTTGTCCGAAATTTTTAGCAATGGATTGTTTCGAGCGCAAAACTATCGTTGATAACAACAAGCTTTGCGTCAATTGTCTTAGTTCTACACATTTGATTTCTACATGCCCAAGTAATCGGAACTGCCAACAATGTGGTAAACGACACCACACATTATTGCATTTTCCTCCACCCATAAACAATTCATCATCATTTGCCCGCGAAGCGGCGACATCGCCTACGTCCTTATCAACTAATCGTACCATCAGTGCTAATCGCATTCGCTCGAAAATTGTCCCATTACTGTCGAACGTAACCAAGTTCACTTCGAAAACCAATGTACTTTTACCCACAGCGGTAGTCAAAGTTAAGTGTGCTGACAGCTCTGTCATTTTATTGCGTACCTTCATCGATCAAGGCTCCTCCGGAGCTCTAGTTAGCGAGCGTGCTGCCCAAACACTTAAGTTGAGACGCTGGCCTATCAGAACTGATATCAAACTAACAAATGGTCAATGCACATCGGGAAAATTCATCACTCAATTTTCAATTCAGTCGCGAATCGATGAAAATTTCCAACTCGACGTGATAGCTTCAATCGTTAAAAATGTTACCGAAGATTTACCAGTCAAAACTATCAACTATCATGATTGGCCTCACTTACGTGATCTTGAATTGCCTGATCCCGAATTTTATCGATCAGCACCTATCGATTTACTTATCGGATCAGACCTATTTTCGGATTTAATCATGGAGGGTCTACGAAAGGGTCAAAGCGATGAACCCATTGCACAACAAACAGCTTTCGGCTGGATTGTATCGGGTAAAGCAATATCAATTTCAAAACCGGAAACATCAGACATCATAACAAATTGTTCTCACATTTCATTGAAAAATTTGGATGCGTTTGTTAAGCAGTTTTACGCTCTTGAAAGTATTCCAATGGAGGAACAATATACACCTGAGGAGATATGGTGTCAAAACTACTACCAAAACACTACAGTTCGTAAGCCAAATGGCAAATATTTAGTACGTCTGCCATTGAAAACGCGTTTTGATCCTAATTTGGCGTTAGGAAAGACACGCCAAGCAGCATTTAATCGTTTTTATTCACTTGAGCGTAAATTCAACAACAATCCCAACATCCGAGATCAATACAATGCAACAATTAAAGAGTATTTCGATCTCAATCAAATTAAGCATGTCACAACTACCGAAGAACAATATTTGCAGTTCCACAACTATCAACCATCGTATTCATGTTGCACATTGCCTCATCATGACGTGATTAAGGAAGATAGCCTGACAACAAAGTGTCGCGTTGTTTATGATGCTTCAGCCAAATCTTCCAATGGTAAATCATTAAATAACATTCTTTACACTGGTCCACGACTCCTAAACGATTTGCTAGCAGTTTTATTGAACTGGCGTCTACATGTTTACGTCATCACTGCGGACATCGAAAAAAAAGTTCTGTTGTATCGATATGCATGAAGAAGATTCTGAATACCAACGAATTATTTGGCGCAACCCAGATGGTCAAATTACAGAATATAAACTTACAACGGTAACATTCGGCACCGCGTCAGCACCATACTTGGCAAACGAAACTATACATCGGTTAGCGCGCGATGAACGTCAGCGTTATCCGTTGGCCGAACCAGTGTTAATGAGAGAGACTTACGTCGATGATGTTTACACAAGAAATGAAACTGTGGAACAAACTATTGAAATTCGGAATCAAACACAAGCAGCCTTAGCTTCAGCCGGCATGAAACTTCACAAGTGGGCTAGCAATTCGACGGAATTACTCAAATTAATTCCCCCAGACCAACATTGTAGTTCGACTGCTCTCGAGTTAAACAGTGATGAAACAATGAAAACATTAGGCATGCGTTGGCAGCCAAATAGCGACAGTTTTCGTTATAAGCTCAATTTTGATATCAGTGTCAACCATAAATCCGTTACAAATCGTACCGTGCTTCCGGCAATATCGAGACTATTTGATCCTTTAGGCTTGATTAATCCCGTTATCGTCAATGTGAAGATATTTCTGAAACATTTGTGGTAGTTCAACTTAGATTGGGACGATCCTCTTGCAGAGGGCTTGCTCAATGAATGGAAACAAATTGAATTCGATCTACAAGTTATTAAGGAAATTCAAATTCCGCGCTGGTTGAAATATTTACCGTCCACAATCGAATTCGTCGAAATTCATGCATTCAGTGATGGTTCCACACAAGCTTACGCATCCGACATATATCTTCGCGTTAAAGATGAACAGGATAATTATCATACTAACATTATCACAGGCAAAAGCAAGGTAACACCAAAACCACCAATATGCATTCCTCGTATCGAACTCTGTGCAGCAGTGTTAAACATCAAACTGGTCAAATGGGTACTAAAACACATAAATATCCCCGGAAACCAAATAAAGGTCTATTATTGGACGGATGCTACAATGGTTTTGTCCTGGATAAGAGGTGATATCAATCGCTGGCCTGTTTTCGTCGCTAATCGTATTGGACTCATTCATACCGAATCACACTTCAAGCAATGGCATCACGTTTCGACACATGAAAACCCTGCTGATTACTCATCAAGAGGTTTAACACCAGCTCAACTTATAGATTGCGATTTGTATTGGCATGGCCCGACTTGGTTGTGCAAATCTAAAGACAAATGGCCTGTTTCGGATTGGACCTTTGTAGAGGAAGAAAACCTCGAACAATTAGTCAACGTTGCTGCCTTTGTTCGATCGATACTCGTCTTATACTCGTTTGGTACGCATCACTGCAATATTAAGGCGAGTTAAGCACAATCTTACAAATTCCCAAAAAAAATCGTCGATTAGGTTCACTAACAGCTGCCGAGTTACACGACAGTCTCATTTGTTTAGTTCGGATTATTCAGAAACAATGTTTTTACGCCGAGCTTAAGGCGCTTTCAAGACACGAAATAGTGTCAAGTAAAAGTGATCTTATCAGCTTAACTCCGTTTCTAGACGATAACAAGATTATTCGGGTGCGAGGTCGTTTACAGCACGCGAAAATTCCTTACCGTGAAAAGCATCCGATCATTATACCGAAAAATCATCGTTTTACGCAGCTACTAATTGATTTTGCTCATCAATCAACACTCCATGGGGGAATTCAACTTACCTCAGCATTTCTTCGCAAACGCTTTTGGATAATTCATGTTCGCAAAACAATCGCAGCTAGAATTAAAAAATGCATCGTCTGTTTCCGTCAAAGACCGCAATGTTCGACACAGCTAATGGGAGATTTACCAGAACCAAGAGTTACAACAAACGTTCGTCCATTTTCGGCTACGGGTGTTGATTACACAGGAGCCATTGAACTCAAAGCATCACGTTATCGCGGGCATACCACATACAAAGGCTACATTGCCATTTTTATTTGTTTAGGAACTAAAGCTGTGCGTCTCGAAGCCGTTTCTGGTATGTCAACTTATGATTTTTAGTGCATTTTATTGGTCGCCGCGGTCTTTGTCATGATATGTATAGCGATTGCGGCACAAACTTTATGGGTACTGACAAGGTACATAAAATACAAGCACAAAAATTTCGTGAGTCACTTCAAAGTGATATCGTACCATTTTTGGCTAACAAGGGCATCCAGTGGCATTTTAACCCGCCACATTCGCCAAATTTTAGGGGATTATGGGAAGCAAATGTAAAGGCACTAAAACTTCATTTGAAACGTATTTGCAATGGTACACCGCTCACATTTGAAGAACTATCCACAGTACTGGCAAGAATTGAGTCGTGCCTAAATTCTCGACCGCTGTGCGGGTTAACAACAGACAGTGACGACCGGTAACACGTCACCACAACACAAACAAAAATAATACTAGAAAATAACACAAATAAAAATAACACTGACAAAAATAACACAAACAAAAATAACACAAACAAAAATAACACAAACAAAAATAACACAACCAAAAATAACATAAACAAAAATAACGCCGAGAGGTGTTCTCTGCAAAAGGTGTTCAGCCCCTTGTCTTCGCAAAACAGAAAGAGAATTCTACTTTGTGAGGGTTATAATCCCTAATTGCGGCCGAAGGCCGCCTACGCGGGAAGGTGTTCTCTGCAAAAGGTGTTCAGTCCCTTGTCTTCGCAAAGCAGAAAGATAATTCTACTTTGTGAGGTTATAATCCCTAATTGTGGCCGAAGGCCGCCTACGCAGAAAGGTGTTCTCTGCAAAAGGTGTTCAGCCCCTTGTCTTCGCAAAACAGAAAGAGAATTCTACTTTGTGAGGGTTATAATCCCTAAGCGCGGCCGAAGGCCGCCTACGCAGAAAGGTGTTCTCTGCAAAAGATGTTCAGCCCCTTTTCTTCGCAAAACAGAAAGAGAATTATACTTTGTGAGGGTGATAATCCCTAAACGCGGCCCAAGGCCGCCTACGCAGAAAGGCGTTCGCACACTCGTAAATATCATACACATATATATATATAACTCAGTTGAATAATAACACGCAATAATATGCTTTGCACTTTATTTTATAACATTGATTTTAATTCATCTATTACGCTAAACAACATATATTTATGAAGAAAGATTATATGCAACAGCTTTCAAATACTGCATTAGGTACCCTCAGATTCATACCTTGCCACTACATTTTCTAGTCTAGTATCTAGATCTCGATAAGTTTTACGCTTCTTCGATGCAATCGATCTTCCAGCCATATGCTGATCCAACATTACTTGGGTCAGTTGTTGTTCTGCCTGTAGTGCTACAATGAATTTCCCAATAGAGGCATGAGCGGCTGACACACGCCTATTGAAAGCATTATGCCAGCCCTCTACTGCATTATTGGTTCGTGCCAATTGATTCAGTACTGCTGAGTAAACATTCCAAAGATAAATTGGGAAACGAGGTTGACGCCAAGTTCCCCGGTGTTCATAACCGATCCAGTTTTCTGTCATATAAGTAAGGACTGTAGAAAGATCTGCTGAATGTTTACGATAATAGCTACTTGCAACTAGCTCCTGATACACCTTCACTACATCCTCGTGATATACGTAAGCCAGAGCCATTAACATCTTGATGTGTAAGGCAAATTTTTCATCTTCGCCATAACGTTTCTTCAGTCCACAAGTCTGTAAGCAGCTTATGAGACACTGAGTAAAATGAAAGTAACAACCTTGCACTGATATGTCTGGAAACTGGCCCTCAACTGCATTTACAAAACCCAATTCAAAATCAGTGACAACTACATCCGGATTTAGTTCTGGCTCTTGCTCTTTCAATTTCTGCAGGATTTTGACGTATAGCTTCTTGGTCTTCTTTGGGGCCAATATATAAACTAATGGCAAAACTTTGTGGTCGATCATACCATGTATAGTATATAGCTGGCTGAAAATAGACGGTACCAAGGCGCATCAATTACAGGTGATAGGGATAGAAGCTGTGCTTCTTCTTATGAGCACGCTTGTGTCAAATTATCGTCTGTTTTGCTTTATTTACATATCCGCGTATACATACACATATACGTATATATATACCCTGCAAACAAATGCTCCCCAAATCTTTAAGAGTGTCGGAAATTTGTTACGATTCTTTTAGAAATCTGTAAAGAACGCAATATGAAGCGGTTGACAAGAACTAGTAAAAAAATTTCTGTATGATTTCTTAAAGAAAATTCTTAAAAAAATTGTGAAACCTTTCAGAATTCTATGAAATCTTGGTATGCAGGGTATACATATACATACGAATATGAATAGATAAAGAAGATGTTGATGACACAAGGAGTTCATACCAACGGTAAATGTTGTTTTTGTACGATTGCTACAACCTGTAGTTGTTGAATCATGGACGGTACTGACGAAAAGGTGCCATCACAAAACCAGTTTTTACAATTTGCTAAACAATGTAAATGTTCTCTTGTCGCAAATATTAGAAAACGTTTCTTATTACCACCACTATCATGCAATAAAAATTGTTCACCAGTCTGTGTCCAAATCTTTCCTACTTGCTGGTGTTAGTATCGGAGGATTAACCGCTTGCCTTACTCTTTGAACAGTACGAATCAATTGTGCCACGGGGGGTAATTGTGCTGCTGTTTCTGATGAGACGCCCTGTAGGGCCTGCGTAATAATGGCACCAGTCTCAGTGCCTATAGGCTGTCGGCAAGGGCTTTTGCATTGTGGACAACTTTTCGTGACTTCACATCAGAAATATCAGGTGTGTATGCCCACTTTCAGATAATGTGATGATTTTCCCTAAAGAAATGGAAAATAATTTAAAATATGATATTGTGATGTGATGATTTAGTGATGAGTTATTGCCGTCGAAGTACCCATTGAATTTTTGATTACATTTTAGTTACCTGCTGGAGTGCTTGTTGTCGTGTAAATGAGGCAGCTGCATTGTTTTTTACATCCATATTTAATATACCTCCAGGTCACTTTGTAAGGATTTTCACGAAGCAGTTGATAGAGATAATTCTTGTATAATAATAAGGGTTTACCTTTTTGACTAAGCACAAAATACAAAGGCATGGCGTCAACGCAAATAAAATAGCGAAACTGAATAGTTAAATTAAACAATTCAAGTAGAAGCGAGCATTTAGTTTCTCCACCTCACTCTAATAGGCTGACTTTGACAATGTCATACCAAAAGAATCATACTCCGTTATTAAAGAGTATTTTTTAACTTATCAACTTATATCAGTGCATAACACAACTACATACAGCTATGGCCATAGATTTAGCACCAATATTGAAATAATTTTGTTTGCAACTTATGTTTATTATTTGTTTTTAATATAATTCAATCTACATATTACCGAAATCATGGCGCAAGAAACTGGCGAAGTAATAAAACAGCTTTCTCGCTTTATTTTCTGTCAAAATTCGAAAAAACTGTCATCAACATTTCAAACTTCTGTGGCCATAGCTGTATTTATTGCATCACTACGGGCGAGGTTATGCAGACGGTCACCGGCTGTATTGGTTCCCAATTGTTGTTATTTCTTAGTCGAAATCATACAAACATATACATATATGTATGTATGTACATACATACGTATGTATGATTGCATACAGAAAAATATATGGCTCTACATAGAACAAAATTTTAAGTGAAAATAACTGCCGCGGCATTATTAAAGTGATATATACTCTTAAAAAAAATGGTTGAGTGAGTGATTGAGTTTATATTGTTTAGCGCATAATATATATTGGCTACTCCGTAGTGCGATGCGAGAGAGAAATGCGATGCGATAGAGAAATGTGATGCGCTAGGCAATTGCATAGTCTAGGTTAGACACGGAAACTTTTGTTGCCGCGAAGATAGGGCGACGAGGAAAGAGGAAGGGCACCGAGTTGCTCGTGCTCGAGCAACATGCTTTGTGCTCTCATTCGCGCTATTGAATACACCAAATTGTCACCTTCTATTTCGGCGAATTAATATTCACCTACCTAATGCACTGACTGGGTGCAACAACACTGCAAAGTGCCAAACCAAACAAATAAATGACCGCATAAAAGGAGATGACAAAAAACCAAGCAATCAGAAGACGGTTGGGTGAGGATTATAATTTTTGCTTGTGTAATTTTAGTTTGTGTTATTTTTGTTTGTGTTATTTTTGGTTGTGTTATTTTTGTTTGTGTTATTTTTGTCAGTGTTATTTTTGACAGTGTTATTTTTGTTTGTGTTATTTTTGTGTGTTATTTTTGTTTGTGTTATTTTTGTTTGTGTTGTGGTGACATGGAACCGTGACGACCTAGCCGTATTAACCCCTGGCCATTTTCTGATCGGCGATTCATTACTTGCTCCACTTGAACCAGCTGTTTTGGATGTCTCGCCTACTCGACAATATTTTAAATTACAACGACAACTTCAACAATTTTGGAAGCGCTGGTCTTCGGATTGCCTTAGTCATTTACAATCGCGACCCAAGTGGCGCAATCAACAACCTAACTTGAGAGTAAATGACCTCGTCATCGTGAAAGACGATCGTTTACCACCGAATCAATGGCTAATTGGAAGAATCGTCGATACTCATCCCGGAAGCGATGACTTGATGCGTGTTGTTACCGTTCGTACCAAAAATGGAAATTATAACCGTTGCGTGTCGAAGATTTCTCGTCTACCCATCGATACACCTTATGAGCACTCAATGTAGTACACACTCTCGTAACATAAATAGCCTCTTTTTCTTTTGTTTCCCATCAGATCTAGCAAATACCACAGTAGCATCAAGCCAGCATAGAAACTATATATGTAACAGCGGCGTTTAACATTTACCGTCAATTCTGTGCGGATCATTTATCGACTATGGGGATTCGTATGCCACGGATATGGCATAGCGGGCCGGCATGCGTGAACGCACCTTACAATTCTAAATTTATTTATCTAAATCACTCACTCTGGGAGCTACATCCACGAACGAGAAGCAAAATGGATCATGCGATAGCGTGCTCATAGTGGAGCAATGACGTTCTCTTACGCCCGCGCTATATATATATGTACATATGTGTACATACACGAATACCTCTTCGAGCTAAAGAGTTTTTGTCAGTCGCCGTTCTACAGTCGTCATCTCCACTACAAAAATTTATTTCCTGACAGTTTTATTTGTTCATTAAACTAGCATAATTTATAAGTTCCAACTACAATAAAACAATATCAGTTTATTTGTTGTAAAGACTAAATATCGTTGTTAATAAAGACATATTAATTAAAAATAAAACTAACTACAGCTGTCGGCTTCACCCTTTGTACACTGCGAATCTGCGCACAAACATATGCATATACATACATGACCTGTTCAACCGGCCTCGTCTTAGATAACTAGTGCAATTATATACATGAAAAATTTAATTCAAACGAAGTATAAGGGTTTGTCGCTTAATCTCACTCAACCTCGGAAGCAATAGACGTATTCAATAGAAATATTAACGCGATAGAACGCAAAACGGTTAGATGACCCTGTTCGGAGACCGCACGGGTTTTGGGCGGCAAAATTCACCCTACGTAGCCTACCACCTACAAGACGTCTTGTGCGGGTGTGCCAAGCCAATGTAGTTTGTTCACCCTACCAATCTCCCCCACCTGCTTTTCTAACTTATACCCGGACTCTCCTCAAAAGCAATTCGTAAATTCGTATGTGTGAGACTGCGCGAATAATCCTGATTAACAAACCTAGCGAACTAGACTATGAACTATCTCAGCGAATAACAAATTGGATGAACTAGGAAAATAAAACGTTATCAAGGAAAACTTAAGCTACTTTACGTCGTCGTTGAACTTAAGGAGTATCGCCTTAGGATTAAGTTGTTTTATAATGGTTGATGATGATCACAATATAATAACCACGTGCTTATTTAAAATCGCCTGGTGCGGCGCAACTGCCGGTTGCAGCTCTTGCACGTAAATTTTCGCGCACACTAACTTCGCGATTTCTGCCGTCAAAATTTGCTATGCACCCGAAATCACGTGTAAAAACTTACAGGCTCACCGGACACTCTGGGTGCTGCTGGAAATTTTCCTCGAGACTAATCTGTCACTCACGTACCCTTGCTCTTCAGATTTGCTGCCATGAAGGCTCAACATTCAGCATGCAACATAACTGAAGGCTCATAAAGGAGTTTCTGGAGCCACCCAGGGCCTGACCATGGAGGTATAAATTCAAGACGCAGAGGATGGCCGCTCCCAAATACAGAAAGAGTACTCCCTAGGCGCACACCGTACACGCGCCCTGTTGCCGGCAAAATTCTGCTGGTGTAGGAACTTGGTGTTCTTCGCTCACTCTCTTCTGCGTGATGGTTTCGCTTCAACCTGGACAGGTGCTTTCGACAGTTCAGCTGGTGCCGCCAAGGAATTGTTTGCTGCTTGTCTTTGGCTAAAATTAGAGCTCCGAGAATTGCTTCCACCTCAAGCAACTATTGCCGGAAAAGGAAAGAATGTGCTGGAGATTCTTTGCACGTAAGAAATTTTGTCAGTGAAACGTGAAATGTCAGCTGAGTGGGAGGTGTTCGGTAAAGGTGGCTCATGGTCGCATTTGCGCCGGCCAAATTTGTTCTAAATCCGTGTGACCGCAACAGGGCGAGTGATTTAGCTAAGGCTGCGATGATGAAGCGCTCGAAAAGCTGGTCTTATTTTAATGTCTTTGTAATGTCTAGATTATGTTCGGAGATCTTTCGCGGGATAGATACCGACGGAACGCCCTCTTACGTCGCCTACCTCATATAAAGAGATACCCTTAACGGCAAGAATAACCGACTTGAGATACTTAGCTGCGAGTTTCGCATTATATCCTTCGACATCATTGCTCAGCTTAAAGTTCTTCCGGTAAACAGTCTGGCCCTCGCGATATACAATTGGACGAGATCTTGTGTTATATGCTCGCTGTCCCTTCCTATGCGCCTCGTCTAGTCCCTTTACCAGCTTTTCCCTTATTAACGCAAGTCGATCTGGCGTAGATAAAATCTCTGCTTCGGTTTCACACAATGAGCCTACTCTTCAGAGTATATCGTACGCATTCCCATGTTGGATCATGGTCTGCCCAAATACGGCTTTATATGGTTCCATATCAATCGCTTCGCGAATTGCGCTACGCAGCGCGAAAGCCGCTTCTGAGACGTACTGGTCCCAATTACGGTGATCTCCCCCATTCAAATACGTTCGGATTATGGCAAGCAGGGATCGTTGCACCCGCTCCGATGCGTTGGCCTGTGGAGCGTAAAGCGCGGTACTGACATGTTTAACACCATACCCTTGTATGCACTTCGCAAAGCATTCGGACGTAAATTGTCGGCCATTGTCGGAGTGGATGACCTCCGGAACACCGAAAACGTGCGATATAATGTTCGGGGAATTAGAGCATTCGCAAAGCTCACACTCGGTAATGAACTTTCTCACATCTCCCGCCATGCCTGGCCAATAATACCAAGCTCTCAACCTGTACAGTGTTTTGGCGATTCCGCCATGGCCTCCGGACCTGTTGCAATGCATCTCTCTAAGGAGCGGTTCTCTCAGACCTTCTGGAACCCAAATTTTCCATAAAGACTCCTCCGTTTCGTCCGATAGCCTAGGAAGAACCCTTTTATATACAACGCCGTCTGCAACACGTAGATCTGGCAACCGAATGGCGTTTTTGTTGACACGCCGTTTCAGGGACGCATACGCCTCGCTCGAAAACTCCGCTGAGTTCGGGTCCAGCCTAGGTACCATCTCTTGAACCACGATCTCCTCCATATGCATGTGGCTCAGGGCATCGGGTACCACATTCTGAGCCCCTTTCCGATGCTCTATCTTAAAATCGATCGACTGCAACTTCAGACTCCATCGGGCAAGACGGCCCGAGAGGTCCTTCTGCCCCATCAACCACTTGAGGCTCATGCGGTCGGTAATGATGGTGAACGGAAGGCCCTTTATGTATGCGTGAAACTTCTGCACGCTGACAACTGCCGCCAGGCACTCCAACTCCATGATAGTGTAGTTCCGCTGCGCGGAGTTCAGTTTATGCGACATGAAAGCGATGGGCCTTTCGAAATAGGACGCTTCCAATGCCTTGCGTTGAAGCATCGCACTTAATGGAGAAGTGCTTCTCGAAGTCCGGGTTTACCAGTACATCCGTAGAGATCAGCGCTTTCTTTAACTCTGCGAAATCTTGTATGGCCTCCTCGGTCGCCGCAAATGCCTTTCTCTTTCGCAGGCAATCCGTTAACGGTGCGGCCGTCATGGCGAAATTGGGTAAACCGCCTATACCACCCGCACATGCCCAAAAATCGCCGTAGCTGTTTGATGGTTGTTGATGGACTAGAGTTTTGCTTGGTCGGTTTTCAACTGACCTTGTCCCACAATAAAGCCGAGCTACTTAGTTCCTTTTGGCAAAATTTCGACTTCTCCAAGTTAATCGTGAGACCGCGCCTGCAAGACATTCGGCTACTTCCGCCAAGTGCACTAGATGAGAGTCGAAATGCGGAGAACAGATCAACAGATCATCTATGTAAACGAATACATGCTCTCGTAACCGAGAAGGGATGACCTTATCCATTAGTCTACAAAGTCTCTGGCTGGCGCTGCACAGTCCGAACGGCATCACTTTAAACTGGTACAACGGCCGGCCGGGGACTGTAAACGCGGTTTTTCCCTAGATGAGCTCTCCAAAGGGATTTGCCAAAAGGCATCCTTAAGGTCAATTCCCGAGATAAAGTAGGTTTCCCTCAGCCGTGATAAAATTCCTTCCACATGTTGCGTCGGATATGCATCCTCTTTAGTGCGCTCATTTAGTTTACGCATGTCCACGCACAAGCGTTTCTTTCCCGGTTTCTCAACCAGAACGATTGGCGAACTCCAGGAGCTATTGCTCTCCTCAATGACGTCAAGCTTCAGCATACGGTCAATCTCGTCATACATTGGATAATGTCTCTGGTTTATGGGAATCGTATCGTCGAAAACTTCTATGAGGTGTTCCATGACGTGTGTCCTCCCCAGGCCGAGCTCCGTAAAAGATGGAAATAGCTTTTTCACTCGCTCCAGCCTTCTAAGGTCTGTTGCTGCGAGGTCAATTTGGTTCGGGTCCCTCATATCGAGTTCGGAAACTACTGCTGGTGCAATTCCGAAAGCATCTCAAAAATCAATTCCCAGGTAGAGATCCTGTTGAAGACTTGGCACTAAATACAGCACCATCTCTACCATTTTTCCGCGCCAGCTAACCGTATCACTGACCTTGCCTACTACAGCCTGTGTTTTACCGTCCGCAGTCTTCAAACTCTTATTCATCATATGTACCTTGTCTTTCAGTCTGTCTGTCCGCTGTCCAATAATCCCTGCACCTGAATACCGTCTATGTCTACCCTAACGTAAGGCCGTCTATCCCTCCTCGGATCACCGTCCCTTCAATCGCCTTCATTTCCTTCTTTTTGTCGCGTGAGAGTTTTCTAATTTTTTAAATTTTCTTCCAAATCCTGCTATGTTCTGCTTTGGGCACATCTATATGTGAGCCAGAGTCACTTCCAAATATTCGCTTCTTGGCGGCGTCGTATCTCTGCTGCCTCTCCTGCAGCGAAAGTAACGGTGTTACCTTCCGCTCGCTCCTCGCATCGCTCGTCGTTTGGAGTTTCATAAGAGGTTTTATGCTTCCGGGCTCTGGCACCATTGGCAAGGCTCCCCGGTTTTCCCGCCAATATCTCATGCTAGGACGATTGCATTTATAGCACGTCACACGATGCAGTTTGTCGTCGCAGGTGCTGGATGTTACGCACCCCGGCTCGTCGATCGCCTTCTTAGGCCCCGCATCTCTGTGTGGATCTTTTCGTGTGAATTTGTCCTTTGCCGGTCTATACAATGCCTCTACTGTATCAGGATCTTTCTCGGCTGGTTCGATATCGAGCTCCTCCACCGTCTTTCTGCGGAACGTTTTCGGCTCGAACTCCGCCAAGTGTTTCCCAGCCCGACGGCATTCCGATCTCAGTTCTTCTAAAGTATCTATCCGGCATCCGAAAATCAAGTTTTTGATTCGCGGCCTAAGGTTTCTTCGGATGTGATTCCTCATCACAGTCCGCCTTCCGAAAGTGCTCCACAATAGAGCAACGAAAGAAATTATATTCTCCGACATCTCCGTCGCAATGCTCCTCCATGTACAACCAGCACCATTCTTGGGCCTGCCCCTCTAAAAGCAAATGAAAATTCGCATACAAGTCCTGCGGCGAAATGTTGTGCATCTTCCGAAGCGTTTCGACTCTAAATAAAAATCGTTCGATGGGAATCGACTTCGGCCCCCCCATCAAACTTAAGGTTCCAGTTACGAACAACTTTGGTTGCATCCCTCTCGAAGCAGAAGCTCGACTCGCGTTTGCGTTTCGTCGAAGTCGGCGTAAGCTTTTTATTCGCCCCTGTTGTGGCCTCGGTTCTGCCAGGAATGCGATCTTCCTCGATTGATCCAGTGTCATCGGTATCCATTTCTGAATGCCAGTCTCTACGACTTGCAGGTGTTCGCTCGCGAATGTCCCCACTTTCCAAGCTGGACAACCTGTCATATCCTTTCGCAGGGTTTGAATCAATCCTTTGACCGCGTCCGTTGTTGAGCGGCTTACATCCATTTGGTATTGACAGAACATGGGCTCAAATTTCCGCAATAGCTCTTCTCCCATTGCATCCAACGCCACGGTCTTAGGACTCCGCTTATCCGCTTGAACTCCTCCCTTACTCGCTGTAGCCACATCCGAGTCTTGCCCATCCGGAACGCTTCCTGCTTGCGCGCCCTGATCGTCATGTCCAATATCTTCTTTCGTAATTTCAATAGCAGTCTGCTCTGCTGGAGCATCGCCCCTGAGCCCCACACTCGTCTTTGACGGGTTCGTCATTTTGCACAACGCACCCACCAAAAAAAATCTTATTTAAATATATAGAAAAGGAATAATATGTATGTAATTGCTGGAATAAATTAATATCGTAGCGTATTAAGTTAGCCTAAATGTTAAATTTAGAAGGAAATATGTAATATATATCAAGAGCTTGTGTCATTAAGGTTTATGCGATAATGTGATAAAACGATGTGTTGAAATGTAGCGTGAAGTTGTGACTTTGATTTCCAGATGTGACGCCTGTCCGCCTAACGTTGTCTGTCAACTTACTGTCCAAAAGAAATATATTTAATTCGTGAACCCCTAACACGACACTGCAGTCCGACAGATCCCTTTTGTCTAAACTGGATATCGTTAGCCGCCCACCTAAGCAAAAAAATACTAACGCTGCAGACACATTCAGCTGGCCCTTCAAAAGTCCAGCTAAGATATCTTAATAGCTCCCCCCGGTTACAACCCGGTCCCGATACATTAGTTCGCTCTAAATATAGCTGAACGAGATACCTGTTAACCCGATCTGATCTAAATTTCGGCGGCGTTTGACCCCTCCCACAATTGTCCAGCTGTGAGTCAGCCAAGCAAGCTGCCAGTAGCCTAACCATCAAATTTTCAAGACCACAACTACGCATCGACACATTTGGATGGCGCGAAACTCTGTCCAATCAAGATACCAAACGCATAGCCTACAGCCAACCAAAACGAATCAAAAATTTAAATAAATTATGTGGTGTTCCGCACCTGTGTCCGAAAATTATTTATTAAGGAGCACCACTTCGCTGTGGGCCCCACGTTGGGCACCATTTTGTTACGTACGGGTTGCCAGATGCCACGCCTCCTTGCTTTCAACACGAAGACCTCCTCACTCTGCGCCCGCATCCACACACATGCTCGGTTCGCCACGGGGTACGCTTGCTTTTAGCACGAGCTAGCTCGTCGGACTGTGGGATGCTGTGACCACCGCTGCATGGAGCCGCACATTACAAAAACTCGTACCCCTCTACTGCTTGATAGGGACACCACATACCCACCCTCAATTATTCCCCCACCCCTACCTTGACCCCATTCAAAGGCCCTTGCTGCCACTGGTGTTATATGGCCGGCGATCATCTTCCTTCCCTACCATTGTCGACAGTGGCCAGAATCGACCTCGACCCCGAACTATAAGCCGCGTGTCTCCTACGCTTTCATTCTACCCCGTCCATCGTCCAATGTCCGTCCGCCCACACGCCCACATCTGGAATCAATTTTCACACATTAATTCGATTAGCAATCCATAATCAATTTATTCACACAACCGCTTACTCACTACACATTGTTCTTAAACTATGTATGCATGTACATATATGACCTGTTCAACCGGCCTCGTCTTAGATAACTAATGCAATTATATACATGAAATATTTAATTCAAACGAAGTATATGGGTTTGTCGCTTAATCTCACTCAACCTCGGAAGCAATAGAGGTATTCGATGGAAATATTAACGAGATAGAACGCAAAATGGTTAGATGAACCTGTTCGGAGACCGCAGGGGTTTTGGGCGGAAAAAATCCGCCCTACGTAGCCTACCACCTACAAGACGTCCTGTGCGGGCGTGCCAAGCCAATGTAGTTTGTTCACCCTACCAATCTCTGCTTTTCTAACTTATACCCGGACTCTCCTCAAAAGCAATTCGTGAATTCGTATGTGTGAGATTGCGCGACTAATCCTGATTAACAAACCTAGCGAACTAGGCTATGAACTACCTCAACGAATAACAAATTGGATGAATTAGGAAAATAAAACGTTATCAAGGAAAACTTAAGCTACTTTACGTCGACGTTGAACTTAAGGAGTATCGCCTTAGAATTAAGTTGTTTTATAATGGTTGATGATGATCACAATATAATAACCACGTGCTTATTTAAAATCGCTTGGTGCGGCGCGACTGCCGGTTGCAGCTCTTGCAAGTAAATTTTCTCGCACACTTCGCGATTTCTGCCGTCGAAATTTTCTATGCACCCGCAATCACTTGTAAAAACTTACAGGCTCACCTGACACTCTTGATGCTGCTGGAAATTTTCCTCGACACTAATCTGTCACTCACGTACCCTTGCACTTCAGATTTGCTGGCATGAAGGCCCAACATTCAGCATGCAACATAACTGAAGGCTCATAAAGGAGTTGCTGGGGGCACCCAGGGCCTGACCATGGATGTATAAATTCAAGACGCAGAGGATGGCCGCTCCCAAGTACAGAAAGAGTACTCCCTACGCGCACACCGTACACGCGCCCAGTTGCCGGCAAAATTCTGCTGGTGTAGGAACTTGGTGTTGCTTCGCTCACTCTCTTCTGCGTGATGGTTTCGCTTCAAAGGAATTGTTTGCTGCTTGGCTTTGGCTAAAATTTGAGCTCCGAGAAATGCTACCACCTCAAGGAACCATCGCCGGAAAAAGGGAAAGAATGTGCTGGAACGTAAGAATTTTTGTCAGCATGTAAAAAGTGAAACGTCAAATGTCAGCTGAGTGGGAGGTGTCCGGGAAAAGTGGCGCATGGTCGCATCTGCGCCGGCCAAATTTGTTTTAAATCAGTGTGACCGCAACAACTTTTAAAATCTAATGTCAACTATTGTGAGTATAATTCGTATAAAACTAATACGACGGTTAAACAAAATACACAAGGTGATGTTGTGAACAAAGCTGTGGATCAGTCAATCAAAAACAAAAATCGAAACGAAGGTTCGAATGTTGTATGTTTTAATTGCCGTAAGACTGGGCATATATCACGACTGTGATAAACCACAAAACGTGTAAAATGAAGCAAATGTAACAAGCGCCGGAGCTGCCAAAAGGGGCATGTAATGCGATCAAGGCAACAAAAAAGCAAATGTACATACAAAATATTATAAATCAATTACAGTGTTCTGATTGGTGAAAATGTGTTGTGCTCACATGGTAATCGCTTTATGATTAGGGATGCAAACGATGCATCGATATTTTTGAAACATCAATAATATCGGTTCAAAATCGATGTTTGCCATCGATGTTTACAATTTTCCAAAATCGCAAAATTACGATACATCGATGAGAGTTTCAGGATGTCTTACTTATGCTTCTAAAATTTTTTGACTGAGCATAAAATCAATTACTTTTTCTTTTGAGGAGCATTCAGAAATTCCGAGTTTACTCTTATCTTTGGATATTAAAAATGCTTACTTAGTCATTAAAAAAGGACCGGGAAATTTCAAAATAATGATCTGAAACGAAAGAATATTGTTACGACTATCCTCGAAGCTTTGAGGGATTTCCCAAATATACTCGGGCTCGTCTCGCTGGATTGTTAAATAAATGCTCACGATGACCAAATTGTAGTACAATTAACTTTATTGTACAACAAACAATTTAAAATACTCGCGTATACAGTAAAAACACTACAATACTTGCAATTACAACGCTTTACCGAACTTGTTACACACAATTAAACTTATAGCTTGCTTATTCGCAACTCGCTTCTCTGCTCACTTTACTTGTAGCTTGCTGACTTGTAACTCACTCACCTCGCGGTGGCGGCGCCCTTATATACCTGCGCTGGCACTTATGGCAACTCCAGAACATTCTGAAGTTTATCGCTCATTCTCTTTCTCTCGCTGTTCGCAGTGTTCATCCAACTTGACGTTTCTCTTTGTGGAACATTCTACGTCATTCTTCGAACATTCTACCTATTTCTCGTTGTTCGCTTTGTGTTGCCGCAGTATTCGCCACACTGCCCTCCACCTAAGTCTGATCGTCCCGATCAGACACACTTGCCGCTCCAACCGCTGCAAGTCTTTCCAAGTGGACCACTTTCATTTTGGTCTTCGGTCTCCCCATTGTCTGGATTCGATGCACTGTGTCCTTCAGCCGTTTGTCAATCCTATACGGACCTTTCCAGTTACGATGTTGTTCGGAGGTGAAGCCTTTCGTCGGCTGCGGCATGTGCAACAACACC
>NW_023459760.1:35932-49740 GCF_013731165.1 Rhagoletis pomonella | reverse complement strand
AAATAAGATTATTAAAAAATTTTGGCAAATGGGCGTAGCCACGCCTACTTATGGTTACATGTGTATATCCAATTTCTTCCAAACTTGGCACAGTTTTTGGTTCTGCAACATACCAAATGGCCGAAAATTTTTAAAATCGGACAATAACCACGCCCACATCCCATATAACGGTAACTTAGAAAAATACGAAATCCTCGGTAAATCAGTAAATATTAAAGCTAATTTATTCAAAATTGATGATTGCAACAATTTTTTACCAAGAAATACGCTTATGATACAATTTTGGAAAATGGGCGTAGCACCGCCCACTTATGATCACATATATGTATCTCGCTAACCGTTCTAGCAATTTGAACCAAACTCGGAATGGTTATTGTGCTTGCCACATAAAAGCAAAGCGTTGAAAATGATTGAAATCGGACTAAAATTACGACCGCTTTTCATATAACGGTATATTTCAGAAATGCTTGAAACTGCAATATTTCGAAATTTAAGGACGCTAATTTACTTAAAATTTATACACCCCGGCTTAGCGTGTAGCGGTAGCTTTCGGAAAGGTGGAAAACATATATTTAATAATTGCGCCGGGTATTTAATGTTCGGCTCCGCCCGAACTTAGACTTTCTTACTTGTTAATAACTATTTTTTTTCTCGGGCCTTTGGCACTTTCTTCCGCTCTGCACACTTGAATTTAAATAAATACAGACTTGAGATTAGACATGTGTATGTATGTATGTGTATTAGACCGATTCAAAAAAAAAAAAAACGATTTGTCGAAGTTTTTATGCGATGTATCAAAATCTTTAAAATCATTAAGAAAAAATATGTTCTTGAAAATTTTAGAGAAATTGGTAATCGTTTAGGGGTTGCTTAGTGAGATTTTTTATTGAATTTATTTCGCATCATTATTACCCTTTTAAAAGCCAAATAAAATCCATTGGCATTATTGCTCTTTCAAACATTAAATTTGCTTCGCTTCGCGCCGGCCCCTCTTCCCCGTATACCTTGAAATAAAATTTTTATATATTTTAAACATCGAGGGCTTATATTCAATAATACCCTCTATCTGCACACTTCACAAAGATGAGATTCTGATATAAAAATCCACCTAAGCTTTAACTGTCATCGGTGATATTAATGCTACCTTATATAACGACAGGTAATAAGTCCCAGACGGTTTCTGAAATCACAAATTCGTTTTTGTCCAAATTGCAGATAGAGGGTATTAATCAATTCAAGCCCTCGATATTCCACATTTTTATATTTGTAAGTTATTGGAAGGAGGGATGCCAACTTGGCTCAAACTGTGCCATTTGTCCCTATTTTACTTCAAATGGCACTTAATTTTTCAATTTGGCACAAAGTGCCAAAATGGCACTTTTGTACAAAAAATAACATTTCAATACATTTTTGTGAAATCCTTTCCGTGCACTTTTTCTCAACTAAAATTTTCTAATTTATAAAGGCTATTAACTGGTTTATCTTATTTTATCATTGCACTTTTGTTTGGAAAATGTAGCTTTATTTTATTGCTAAATGTGAGTGATTAAAAGCAATTACACCTTTTTTTGGAACTTTTATTTTTCTATGTGGCACATTTTGGCACTTTTTTATCCTCAATATGGCACCTCATAACTAAGGATAGTTGGCAGCCCTGTGTTTTGGCATATAATTTGTGTTTCAAAAGTGTGTGAAAACCAAAAACCAATCAATTAACTTATATGGTCTCGGTTCCGATATTAAATAATCATTAATTGTTTATACGCGCATTTTGGCACATTGGCTCGTTTAATGTGCCATCTAATAAATAGTGTCGCCATTCTCCTTAGCTGCTTTTAAATGATGTCGTCACAAATTGCTGGCGGAGACATGAATATAGTGTAAGAAAATTCTTTTTCTATAATTGTTTCCTTATAGAAAGGTTGGTTTCTTTTCCACTTTAGACATTCCGAGTTCGTTCAAAATATGCTAATTTAAAACACAGAATTCTTTCAGTGTTCCTCCGGGGTTTTTGGACATGGACTGTTTCTTCAATTTAATAGTGTTCGCTTTATTTTTGTGAAAACGAAACATGTTTTGCAAGTTATGAATTTTCTCTACACTCTACACTTTCTACACTCTTTCTTCAAAATTTTCGCGTATTCCAGCTGTGCGCAGGAGTTTAGTTTTTTGCATCGTGTTTTTAGTTATTCGTAATTTAAATTTTTTTAATAAAATCAATGGTGACAGGTAATAAGATCAACGGAAATAAGGTCAATTGACTTTATTTCCTATCCTAAAAATCTAAATTACGAATATGTAAAAACACAATGCGAAAAACTAAACGCAAAGCACAGCTGGAATACGAGAAATATTTGACAAAATAGTGTAGAAATGATCCAGAACTTGCAAAACATGTTTCGTTTCCACAAAAATAAAGCGAACACTATTAAATTGAAGAAACAGTCCATGTCTAAAAACCCCGGAGGAACACTGAAAGAATTCTGTGTTTTAAATTAGCATATGTTGAATGAATTCGGAATGTCTTAGGTGGAAAAGAAACCAACCTTTCTATAAGGAAGCAATTATATAAAAGGAATTTTCTTACACTGTATTCATGTCTCCGCCAGCAATTTGTGACATCATTTAAAAGCAAGGCAAACGACGACACTATTTATTAGATGGCACATTCAAGCCAATGTGCCAAAATGCGCGTATAAACAATTAATGATTATTTAATATCGGAACCGAGACCATATAAGTTAATTGATTGGTTTTTGGTTTTCACACACTTTTGAAACACAAATCATATGCTTTTTTACTGCAGGCAAGTTGTTGCCAAAACACAGCAGAAATCTTCCAATCAGGGCTGCCAACTATCCTTAGTTATGAGGTGCCATATTGAGGATAAAAAAGTGAAAATGTGCCAAATAGAAAAATAAAAGTGCCAAAAAAGGTGTAATTTCTTTTAATCACTCACATTTAGCAATAAAATAAAGCTACATTTTCCAAACAAAAGTGCAATGATAAAATAAGATAAACTAGTTGAATAGCCTTTATAAATTAGAAAATTTTAGTTGAGAAAAGGAAGAGCACGCAAGGGATTTCACAAGAATGTATTGAAATGTTATTTCTTTTTACAAAAGTGCCAAATTGAAAAATTAAGTGCCATTTGAAGTAAAACAGGGACAAATGACACGGTTTGAGCCAAGTTGGCATCCCAGCTTCCAATAACTTACAAATATAAAAATGTGAAATCTCTAGGGCTTGACTTCATTAATACCCTCTATCTGCAATTTGCACAAAAACTACTACCTGTCGTTATATAAGGTAGCATTAATACCTGATATACTGATATATATAATACTGATGACAGTTAAAGCTTGGGTGGATTTTTATATCAGAATCTCATCTTTGTGAAAGGTGTGCAGATAGAAGAGGGTATTATTGAATATAAGCCCTCGATGTTTGAAATTTATAAAAATTTTATTTCAACGTATATAAGAAATAAATCTACCTGCGTTACAGCACGGTGGGACACGGGGAAGGGGGGCCGCAGCGTAGCGTGACGTAGTGTGCGCGCGCGGTGTGGCGCGCTCACGTCGGCCGCCGCAAAGCTAAGAAAATTTAATGTTTGAAAGAGAAATAATTTTAATGGATTTTATTTCGTTTTTAAAAAGGTAATAATGTCAATTGACTTTAATTCGCACCAGGGTGGGAAATAAAGTCAATTACCTTATTTCCGTTGATCTTATTACCTGTCACCTCCATGACTCAGTTCAAAGACTTTTCAGCAACTTTTGTGCAATATTTTCGACGTTCTGTTAGTTTGCCATCGAAATTTCGTTCAACTACAGGTATTCATCACTCACTTTCAAGACTTTTTAGAACTTTTGCGCAAAATTTTCGACTTCCTGGTGGATGGTAAACTCCTTTTGCAATCGAACTTTCGTTCAACTATAAGTGTCCATCGCTCACTTTCAAGACATTTCAGAACTTTTGTGCAAAATTTCCGGCTTTCTGTTGGATTTTCTAGAGTCGGCGGGTAGTAAACCCCTTTTCCTATAGAAATTTCTTACAACTACAAGTATCCGTGGCTCACTTTTAAGACTTTTCAGAACTTTTGTGCAACATTTTCTAATTTCCGTTTGATTTTCTAGAGTCGGCAGGTGGTAAAACTATTTTACCATCGATATTTCATTCAAGTGCAAGTATCCGTGACTCATTTTCAAGACTTTTCAGAACTTTTGTGCAAAATTTTCGACTTTCCGTTAGATTTTCAAGAGTTGGCGGGTGGTAAAACCCTTTTACCATCGAAAATTCGTTCAACTATTAATAAATAATTAGTAATTAACTAACGAACAATTGTTAGTTAATCACCTGTGATCCCAATAACTTTTTGAGCTCAAATTTAAGAAGAGCCACCTTCAGAAACTATAATACAACAAAAATACATCCTCACTCATAACTTGTTCGAGCTAAAAGCTTTTTTAACTTCCGGGGAAGGTTCTTTAATGATTTAAAATTAAATAGTCATTCCCCGCAAAAGGCAGCTCATTCCCCGATTCCTCGGAGCGAGAGAAATTTTCCGAAGTTGGCGTCGCTGAATGTGACATACATTGCCCATACACTTTTAATTTGAAATCGTGTACTAAGTTATTATACACTTCTCTGTACACCTCCTGCTTTAAGTATGTGTATTAGGCACGAAGTTCTAGCACGAGTATCTTCTATACTCATTTGTACTGAGCCTTGTTAGCAACAATACGGGTACGTACTGTCAATGACATAGGAGGCACATCTGCGTCTTGCCCGACCAGTTCAGCGGGCGATTGACTCAACCGGAAAGGCCGACTAGATGTCTCATATGCATATCTACGTCTTGGCTGAAGGCTCTGTTATGCATACTTGGCAGTGCATGCACTGCTATACCATTTTTATGTAGAAATCAAAAACCAATAGACTTCTACATATGTTGTGCGGCGGGTAACTGCTTACAAGCGAAGCTCTTTTAACAGATTCCCTAAGTGACAACTCTCAAGCAATGCCAAGTATGCATAAAAAACCTTGATCGGAAGGGTCGACTATACATGCTCCCATAGGCACATCTGAAAGTGTTTAGCCTGCGTCTTGCCGGACTAGTCAAGCGGCCTGCTTATCTAGCAAGACTAACCTACCTGCACATCGTTCAACCCTTTATATATATGTAAATGAGTTAGTAGTTAACGACGATTCCACAAGCCGCAGTGACGAAAACCGTCAACAAAGATTGTCGTGTGCACTCGCTGTTTTTCAAAACTACTACAGATTTTTTTAGGAAATTTGTTATTTTTTGATTTGCTTGCTGTTTTCCGTTCATATTATTTGTCACAATCATAAGACAGTAATTATACCCAGCGGACCAAAATGCTCGCAAATGATACCAGCTGCGAGTGAAATGTGAGAACTAACGCAAACAAACTCTCACTAAAGACTCGTGTGTGCTCCGCTGTATATGTATACATTCTACTGTGGCTGCTTTCTTCACTCGCGCGCACTGCCGTGCGCTGTGATACAAATGGGCATTTGGGAATCAAACCCTTTATCTAAATTTGAGCTGGGCGATGAAATTACATGTGTAATTAAGTGCGTCTACGATTACGATTAATTTAATCCCAGTTTCAAAATAGTTTGAACTATTTATTATTAATATTTTAAAATTATTGAGGGATTCACAACGGTGTTGTAAATGTCGTATTGTTGTATGTCGTTAACATTACAAGCTTAAATAAATGTTTAGAGAACTTGAACCCACAACCAAGTATCTTTTAACACTGCGAAAATTCATAATATGACTTTGATGGTACTTTGCGAACCCCCGTAGCATATATTTTTTTTGGGCATTTAAAGCTCACGAGATACAATAATACGACACCGTTGTGAATACCCCATATATTAATAAAAAATAATAGCATATGATGTAACTTTTAGCTCAACAAATATCAGTTAAAAATCACTTTTTCAACTTATTTATGTAAGTGAATTTTACTCATTTCTTAGCCGAAATCACTAGGCATAAGAATTTGTATGTATATGTCATATTATTGAATGGGAGGTTCATTCGGGCCCATTTAACATCCCTTGTGAATATCTGACGCGCTCGAGTAAATTTTTTTGCCACCCATTTTTGACCCTTCCATACGCCTACCCCCACCATGCAAACCGGCAGATTAGCATATCTCCGTCATCAGAAACACGTTTTGTTTATTCAGTATCAATGTCTGACGCGCTCGAGTAAATCCATGTAACTGTTTTTTTCGACATTTTTGGAAGCCTGTAGATCTTTCACCCACCGCTTGAGGAAAAACATAACATGACTTTTTCTTCCCATCATATAATCTTTAAAATCCAATAGGTCAAAATGACGCTCGAGTAAATCCGATTTAGCATCGTGGGCTCCCCTACTATTAGGAAATGAATAGATTTTTTATTGAAAAAACCTTAAAAATTATAAAATAAACATAAGTGGCAAAAAATATCATATCGAGTTTTGTCCTATATATGATATAAATTAGATTGGATTAGATAAGATTATTTTATTTATTCAAATATATATTCAGTACAACTTTACACAATTCCATTACCGTACCCCGCGAAGCTTAGAAAGCTTATCTGCGGGTATAGTTTGTAATAGTTCGTTGCTACATTTGTGTAATAATAGCTTTTGTTTAATTATAATATTACCATTAAATTCATCCTTTACATTGAGTTCAAATAATGATTGTTAATTAATGTTTATCTAAGCGGTGTTGGTAGGTTTAAGTTGTTTGCTAGTAGTTCATTTAGAAGAGTCGGAATTGTGACGCTAAGTGAGTGTTGTGAGTACTCATTCCTGAATTTAGGCACCATTTGCGATGAATGCTTAAAGCCGCTTCCAATAAACGGCAGCTTTATTACGTGCTCAAATTGCACTAAAAAATACCATTTCTCCACATGCACTGAGATATCAGACAGCACGTACTCAGCGATGAGCTCTGAGCGACGATGAAACTGTAGATGTTTTAAATGCCGTTGGGCGACCAGGTCATTAGCCACAACAACGTCAGCTGGTCTAAACCCTCAACCTGTGACTATACAGAAAAAACAATAAACGTCAGGGAACGATTCTCACATGCAGTCTCAGACATAGTTGCCAACTTGGTGCTTTAAGCACTAGATTTAGTGCTTTTTGAAAATTAAAAAAAAAAAATGGTTTAGTGCCTAGTGCCCTTTTTATTGCTTTTTTCTGAACTTTAATTTCTAAATTTACAAGAATCTACAAAATGCACTGAAATGCAAACCATGATGAATAAAAAGATGAAGTTGCAAACCCACGTTCTTGCGTTCTTGCGTTCGCATTGAAAATGCTAGCACGCAGATAGGTTAAGTATTCATTTTTTTATTTTCTTGATTATTGATTAGTTCTAAAAATTTTAACTTTTTTCCCCACCTGAGTTCATCGGTTTTTGTAGATTTTTCGGTGCTGAATCCAAATCTGGCTTCCGAATTTCTCTACCTCGTCAGAATTTTAAGATATCGTAGCCTCTAAGTTTAAGAACACGGTTTATAACAACATAAAACAAAATTGTACAAAGCTCAACAAAAATATTAAAAATAAAATGTTAACAAGCCACAATAACATTGACAAAAAATTGTTTCGCTCATTTCTACTTAGGGTATCATTAAGTATTACTCCTCCCCTTCAAAATTCAATTTCGTTTGTTGCGATTCGATTGTTCTTTATCCAGATGTACCAGTTTTAATGTGCAGTACTTCGGTATTACTTCGTAAGCATGAATGTGTATTTATTTATACAAGTAAATATTGTTTATTTTTTTACTTTTGTTTACCATAAACTGGTATGAAAAAAAGTATCCTTTGATTAAAAAAAAAATTTAGTGCTTTTAGTGCGGTAAAACGCTCTTTTTTCGAGGGTTTGGTGCTTTTTGAAACTCAAAAGTTGGCAACACTGGTCTCAGAGTAAGCTGCACTCGCCCTAAAATCCGAAGTTGGCATTGTGCAATCAAATATATCTGAACTGAAATCTGACGCGAAAGAGCTCAATCGAATGTTAGAAGAGTTAACTAGACATTATACCCGCTCGCATGAATATATGAAAAAGAGTTTGTAGAAAAAAACCACGAAACTACAAGACACGGTAGCTAAATTGGCGGAAAAGGTTAACGGACTAAACGAAGTATGCCAACAAAAGGACGTCCGCATTGCTGCATTAGAACGCAAAATCAATACGATCGAGCAAAAATCATTGGAGAATAGCGTAGTCATAAGCCTAGCTGATAGCGATATCGACAGCGTATACCGATGTAAGGCAAAAAATAACAACATCGTCGTGAAATTCTCTAATATGCACATCAAGCGTGAGCTAATGCACGAGATGAAGCATAGGCAAAAGCTTAAGCATGACATCAGCAATAGTGGAAACAGCCATAACAGACCACTTTTCGGTCTTAGGTGAAATTACTTTAGCTAGCAACGACAATTCCAACCAAAAAAGAGAAACACACAGACAAACTTTTAGTAATCGAAAAATAAACGAATGCATTCGTACTATAAACTGAAATAGCATTGTAACGCTAGATCAGGCAAATTAAATGTGCAATGGCATCCAAACAACTTTTAAAAGTATCTACGAGAAATCCTTGACCACATTTAAATGTACAAGGAAACGTAAATCAAACGAATGGATAAACGAGGAGCTAAGGCTAAATAGTCTGCAACATGAGAGATAGATTACATAAAAGACGGGACGCAAAACCCGACGACAATCAAATGAAATACCACAAATTTCGAAACCAAGCTAAGAAGAAAATCCAGTACACTAGAAATAGATACTATCAATACAAATTTGCGGAACACAAACACGATACAAAGAAACTCTGGCAAACAATAAACGATATGTATGTATATTCCAATCAGATCTTCATTTATTTAATTTGTATACTAATAGGCTCGTCTGATGTGAGTTTAAAGATGCGAATAAAACTATGTTATTCCATTTTTCTAGCCCAACGTTTCGCTAATACTTTTCATCATGTTCAGGGGCAATGCGTTTATTAGATAACTGTCACAAACTAATGAGATACAAAACATATTAAAACATAACCATAAAGCAATAAAGATACCCAGCAAACACAGTCTCTAACGTTAGAGAAATTTAGATTTTTACATTAGATAACTAGGGTATTTCTCTAATCGTTCTCGAGTCGATGACGAAGTTAGAGAACTACATTAGAATTCGATTCGAGAACGATTAGAGAAACAACGCAAATTCAAATAAGTTAAATAAGCAATATTCCAAATGAATGAATCACAATTTTTTTTTTAGTTCAAATAATTCATTATTATTTTATTGCAAATACATTTAATAAAAATTTTACAAACAAAGCGTTTTATTTAATAAAGCAAAATAGCAGTTTGAAATTCAAATTCGAGTCCCATTAGAGATCAACATTAGAATTCGATTAGAGAATTTATATTTTCTCGAGTCGAGAACTATGTCCCATTTTTGTTGAGATTGCTATGATTCTCGATAGTTTTTCGAGTCGATCTCAAAAGTTTGAGATTGGAGAATGTGGCTAGTTCTCCAATCATTATCTAATCGATAACTAACCTCAATGTTTGCTGGGTATATAAATAAAAACAATTAAACATTTTAAATATATGTAGGAACAAACTAACTCACATTACTGTTTTGAATATTTAAACAAATTTAGAAATAAATAACATAAAAACATTTAAATTTCTGTGACTAACAAAGACACTTGATATAATATGTTGTGCTGATGCTGCTGTGTGTGGACACTCAGCTGATTTTGCGAACTCGAAAATTATTGGCCGGGAAAAGAGAGAAGCAACCAGATATACACTATCGAGCCTGAGGATTATGGAGAAACGAGACAAAACGAAGCTTAGGGAACTTATCTGCGGGTATAGTTGCTAATAGTTCGTTGCTACATTTGTTTAATAATAGCTTTTGTTTAATTAACCGACTTCCAAAAAAGGAGGAGGTTATCAGTTCGTCGGAATATTTTTTTTTTTTTATATATGTTACCGCATAACTTTGGACCACGTCAACCGATTTCGATAATTCTTTTTGCATCGGAAAGGTAGTGTCTCAGGGGTCCCATACTAATCTGGTTAAGATCCGATCAGTGGATCATGGGATATATGTATATATTTTTTTATATGAGAGTTGAAGTTGGTTTTTTTTTGCTAAAAATTATTTGTTACAATATTACCATTAAATTCATACTTTACATTGAGTTTAAATAATGATTAGTAATTAATGTTTATCTATGCGGTGGTGGTATATTTAAGTTGTTTGCTAGTAGTTCATTTAGAAGAGTCGGAAATGTAACACTAAGTAAGTGTTGTGAGTACTCATTCCTGAATTTAGGTACCGACGAATCTCTTAACGCAACAACAGTCATGTGCGATGAATACTTAAAGCCGCTCCCAATCAACTGCAGCTTTATTACGTGCTCAAATTGCACTAAAAAATACTATTTCTCTACATGCACTGAGATATCAGACAGCATACTCAGCGATGAGCTCTGAACGACGACGAAACTATAGATGTTTCAAATGCCATCGGACAACCAGGTCATTAGCCACAACAGCGTCAGCTGGTCTAAACCCTCAACCTTTGTCTATACAGAAAAAGCAAAAAACGCCAGAGAACGATTTTCGCACGCAGTCTCAGCGTAAGCTGCACTCGCCCTAAAATCCGAAGTTGGTACTATGCAATCAAATATATCCGAACTGAAATCTGACGCAAAAGAGATCAATCGAATGTTAGAAGAGCTAACTAGACCATTATCGCATGAAGATATGAAAAAGAGTTTGTTGAAAAAATCACGAAACTACAAGACACGGTACCCGAGCTGGCGGAAAAGGTTAACGAACTAAACGAAGTATGCAAACAAAAAGACGTCCGCATTGCTGCATTAGAACGCAAAATCAATACAATCGAGCAAAATTCATTGGAGAATAGCGTAGTCATAAGCCTAGCTGATAGCGATATCGACAGCGTATACCGAACTAAGACAAAACATAACAACATCGTCATGAAACTCTCTAATATGCACATTAAGCGTGAGCTTATGCACAAGATGAAGCGAAGGAGAATAAATGCAAGTGAAATTGACAACAGCACATTGACAACGACCAGCTGATAGCAACAAACCGCCAATTACTATGGCTAGCCAAAAACAAAACAAAATCATGTGATTGGAAATTCGTGTGGGTCAGGGAAGTAAGGATAATAATAATAATAGCCCAGTAAGCAATTAGGTTTGATGTACATTTGAGAATGATTTGAAATCAAACCGCTTTCTCAAATGTCAAACGTTCGAAAATTATTTGATATTGATTTGAAAATTAGAGCTTGCTCAATAAAAAGGGGAGTTTGATCTCCATTTGAGAATATGGTTAACTCTCAAATCAATTTCCAAGGTTATTTATCAATTGTACTTCAAATGTGGAAAAAAAAAATATATATCATAGGTAATGTATATTTCATATTTATATTTTTTTTACGATATACATACATAATAAAAGAAACAATTAAGATAACGTACTTTCTAATAAATTCGCCTTGAAGGGCTGCAGCTTTTTCAATCCGCGCATACAACAAAACCACTGTTTATGGGCTTACGCTTTGAATATCTTTTTCTATTCATTGTTTTTTTTTTTCAATTGAATTGAATTTTATTCTTACGATTTTTAACCGCGCACTTTTATATCGTTTGATACTTGCCATGTTTCTTCAAATCACTCTCTAATGAATTTCAAGTGTAAAATGTAAACCTCGTTTTCAACTTAAGAATCATTTGAAAAAAACATTTGATATAAAATTGAGACATGAATTTTTCTCAAACGTTTGAAACTGTGTTTGTTGAGAATGGATTGGCGCTGACACATATGTTAGTGTTTGGCCGAGCTTCTCCTCCAATTTGTGGACCTATAGTTTTACGCCGACTCCGAACGGCGATTGTATTTTTATGAGAAGCTGTTTTTAATGTCAGAAATACACTCGAAGGTTTGCCATTTCCTGCCGAGGGGCGACCGCTGTTAAGAAAACACCTGTTTTCTAAATTTTTTTGTAATGTTGCTTTGACCAGGGCTTGAACCCAGGCCCTGCGGAGTGGAAGCGCGCACTGCTTATCACTACACCACAGCGGCCGGGAGGATGTTAGCTTAAATAAGCGAATACAACACATTTATTTACATTAACACCGAGTCGGATATAAACCTAATTAAATAACCTAAACAAATTAAAAAAATCTGAGAATTCTATTCATTTTATATAAACATTAATATATTTCTACATTTATGAACAATATTACTAACTTAAAATATTCAACATTTAACGTGATTGATATAAGCATTATGAAAGACTGTAACCTATCGTACATTTACTTGTATATTCGATCTTTGAGAAAGAATTTCAATAGCTTTCGAGGAACAGTATAGCAGTATTTGTAACTACATAATGCATGAAACTCATTTCTTCGAAACAGTGGAGGTGCACATTAACAAAAACAATTTTTCGTGCACATTAATTTGCTATATACCGACCACCGCGACTAAACGTTCGTAACTTTATCTCGGAGCTGAAAAATTTGTTTTCGGCGACCACCAAAGATGCCTGCGTAATATTAATCGAAGATATAAATATTAACATGGATAATTCCGATAACGAACATCACAGCCAATACTTAAATATGCTTGCAGTAAATGGATTTGAAAATGTGGTATCAGGGGCTACTAGAGTAGACATATGCAGAGGTACAAGCTCCAGCATTGATCATATGTTCATCAAAGGCAAAAGCTTAAGCATGACATCAGCAATAGTTGGAACAGCCATAACATACCACTTTTCGGTCTTAGGCAATGACGTAGAGTGTATAACGAATAACATTAAAATGAAAGAAAATAAACAAAATGCAAATATCAGTCTGAAATTGACACTCAACGTGTACACTTAATTTCACGGATGCGACAGGTGAAATTACTTTAGCTAGCAACGACAATTCCAACCATACAAGAGAAACACGCAGACAAACTTTTAGTAATCGAAAAATAAACGAATTCATTCGTACTATAAACTGAAATAGCATTGTAGCGCTAAATCAGGCAAATGAAATGTGCAATTACATCCAAACAACTTTTAAAAGTATCTACGAGAAATCCTTGGATCACATTTAAATGTACAAGGAAACGTAAATCAAGCGAATGGATGAACGATGAGCTAAGGCTTAATAGTCTGCAACATGAGAGATAGATTACATAAAAGACGGTGCGCAAAACCCGACGACAAACAAATGGAATACCACAAATTTCGAAACCAAGCTAATAAGAAAATCCAGTACACCAGATATAGATACTATCAATACAAATTTGCGGAACACAAACAAAAAAAAAACACAACACAACACAAAGAAACTGGTAAACAATAAACGATATGTATGTATATTCCGATCAGTTCTTCATTTATTTAATTTGTATGCTAATAGGCTCGTCTGATCTGAGTTTAAAGATGCAAAAAAAAAACTATGTTATTCCATTTTTCTAGCTCAACGATTCGCTAATAATTTTTAGCATGTTCAGGGGCAATTCGTTTATTAGATAACTGCCACAATCCAATGAGATAGAAAACATATTAAAACATAACCATAAAGCAGTAAAGATATATAAATAAAGACAATTAAACATTTTAAATGCATGTAGGTACAGACCAATTCACATTACTGTTTTGAATATCTAAACAAATTTAGAAATAAATAACA
>NW_023459760.1:0-15932 GCF_013731165.1 Rhagoletis pomonella | reverse complement strand
GCACGGTTTCTAACCATTGAACTTACAATACCTAGACTTCTGTGTCTCTCAAACGCTCATCTTTACTACTATCGTACATTGTGAGTTTTTCTTGTACATACGAATTGTTACTACTTCGCGCTGCAATGTATTCATCCTGCTGTTTTGAAAAATGTAACATTAAAAACGACTTAGAGCGTTGCGTTGCGTGTTGGTTGTGTGATGACTTAGCTCACTTAAAATGTGCTTGTCTCAATGGTAGGGTGGCCGATATCATAACCGATAACAAAGGTGTTCGTTGGTCTTGCCCCAAGTGCAAATCAACCGAAGTTGAGCTTTTTAAAATGTTTAGGAGCGCCAGAAGTGGCTTCCAGGAGTTGGGTAAGGAGTTAAAACGTCTAAACGAGAAGTTTAAGCGATATGAAGATGCATTTAAAGACTTTAAGTGCATTGAATCTTCATCCTCTCCTTCACCCAAGCTTAAACAAGCTTCAAAAAAGCGGAAGCATGGAGGAGACAGCATTTTTCCTAATTCCATTGCTTTAGGCTAGGGATGCCCAAATCAGCACATATGTGTCGCGGGCGACTGCGCGTGCAAAGCTTTGCACAGCGGTGCTAGGCAAGGGCGGAAGCAAAAAGTTATCGGAAGGGGAAATCGAAGTCAGCAGAATAGTGAGATTGTATGTGACAGTGATGGAAAATGAGTGTGCATTGTGCCATTTTCGGCCCTTTCGGAAGCAGCCGGCACAATCGATTGATTTTCGGCACTATTTTTACGTAACTCAAGGCAACTAATAAATATTTCTTTCGGATCCGCAATTAAAAATATTTTTTTTTTAATTTAATCGTACGTGCTTAAACTAATAAGTAATAAAAACATAGAAACGCAAGCAGAAGAATCTCGCTTCCACATTCTACATATGCGCTAACATTTTTGTTTAAACAAATTTGTCGAAATTTCATCTTTAAAGCAAATATTAAATATCATTTAAAATATACTTTAGATTTAAATAATCATTTTTAGTGATGGGCGAGTCCGATATGTTTAAATAATCAAGATAGTACATTCAATTCGCGTAGATTTTTGAGAATTTTTTTCGTTGAAGGGTTACACTTTTTCTTCCATACTGAAATTTTTGTACATCCAATTTGTATAAAGCAAATGCAAAAAAAATTAAAAATCAACATGAACTCTTAGCCGCACTTTCACTTTATAATACTAAAATTGAATGGACCATAAAACTGCATACCGTCAGTTAGTGTCGAACACTCATGCGGTGAGAATGTGACCGCACATTTATTGATTTTATTGCCGTCAACAAGTTTACCGAACATTTAACACCAACTGAATGCTCGCTGTTTTCGCAAACTTGTACTTTTCACCATTTCCGTCAATGCATTACCTCCATTTTCCCGCAACCAAACAAAACCAATTTTGTTGTCTACTGCAGTGTGTTTATTGTTCAATTCATTGTACAGCTTCAGTTAGTGTAGGCTTAATTTAACGTAACTTATCATTGAGATCTCTTCAACTAGCCTATAAAGTCATAGCCTGTCTTGTCAGAAAGTCCCACTAAGTTAAAGTAAGTTTCATTCAGCTTAGATTTTAACTTAAATTATACACAAATAAATTCTTGAATTATATTTCACATTTTTAAAAGTACACCCCGCGACAAAATGCTAAGGACACCTGGTTTGGGCTATTTATTATATTATTTATCATTGTCTAACAATAATTATACAAATAAAGCTTAATTTAAAATATTGAAATAAAAAACAGCAACGCAACACGCGCATTTTCATCCATATAAAATAAAATGAAAACATTCGTTATATGGAAGAAAGTGTGCAACACCGCAAACAGAAAAATTCAAAAAATCAATGGTATTTTTTAGACACTTCAAACTTGCTCCTTATTATACTAGAATGAATGGGCTTCAAAAATGTTAACCCAAAACACGTCTACAAATTCTGAACAAAAACTGTGATGAAACTTTGTTGATTTTTTTCAATCTTTCAAGTTTGGATTTATTTGCAAAGTTTTTATTAGACAATGCGCTACCATTTTATAAGAAAAATAATTAAAATTATTTAAAGGAAAATAAAATAAATACAGGGTGGCCGTGTAATTTTGTCAAAGATAAAGACAATAACGATAAAACATTAATACACTATATAGGTCAGTTCATATTAATGAAAATAAATTACATAAAATGAGATCACTACCGATAAAATGGAAATTTTTAATTTCAACGCATGGAATTTACATACATTTTTTTACATTCAACCACCGAATTGCTTAATTACTTCTATTTCTGCAGGATCGCCATTAGGTAAATTGCATTTCCAAAGATTTTTTCAAAATAAATAGCGACAAGGGATATTTCACCCACCGGTGATAAGAAATCGCAATCACCATAACGCACATCTCTAATATTACTGTTTACAACCACGTTTACATTCAAAATTACAATTCATAATTTCATTTTGAAGCGAATATGAAATATAGGTATATCCATTTACTTAAATGCAAACGGATTAAAAATCAAAGTGCTAGAAGAGATTTGAACGTTTGGTACAAAAAGTATTTTTGATGTTGAAATTGTACTTTTGTACTTTTTAAAATTAATTGTACTGAAAAAATTACAATTGTACTTAAAATATCAACACTGTTTCACATGCGTGACAGAGTACTTGCTGCAGCGATGTCAGATTTGAGCGTATTCAAATTTTTGCCGATAATAACTCATGCGAGGGATTTGGGTATTGGGCATTTTACAAGCCTATTGGGAAGTATACATATCTGTGTTCGTATAGAATAGTAGCTTATGTCGGAAGACTGGCTTTAGTATAATGAACCATTCGCAGCATACGATTGCGAAAGACTCACTGGCGCCGAGTCGTTGAAGAACTTTTGGAAAATAAACGTAAAAGAGGCAGTTGCGATGCTAACAATTCAATATTCGTATGAAGTCTCATAAAAAAATTCCTTGTGGTTTAAAGAATATAGGGAATGGTACATTTTACTAAAGCCAGCCTCCCGACATACTATTTCATACGAACACAAATATATTTGTCTACAAATAATGTTGATTATATTAATTAAGTCCTAAGATAAGTTTGTGAATCTTATCAGTGTTCTATGTAAGAACCACAAATCAATCCCCTCGTCAATTAGACGATATGCTTTAAAAGAAAAATATGCATAGTGCATTTACTCAATACTTAGTCTGGCATCACTGTTTGAGCATGGATGTGCTCAGCTCACTGTTGCCAAGGTCGTGCTTTTTGTACTAAATTTAGTGCTTTTGGGAAACCAAAAAGCCAAAATAATTGGATTTCAATGCTTGGTGCGTTATTTAGTGATGCTTTTTTAATTTAAGCACACCAAATGCATAGGTACATACAAGTGTATGTATGTATGTACATACTATACACTTATATTCTACATTAAGATGGAATTCATATACTATAATAATAAAATGTGAGGAATAGGTAAATTAAATATGTTTTGCGGTGTTGTAAATGTATTTAAATTAATTTATTAATAAAAACGTGAGGAAATGGATATGTATATACACTTTTTACTGAATCAAAAAAATTATAAAGCATGATAATAAAAACTTGGCGCATTTGTTTTGGAAAATTGGCTTTTTCTGGTGCCCTGATGCCACACTGGCTCAGTTGTCGCAAAAGTACACATACATACACGCATTTTTACTTGAAAAGAAGTGTGTAGTGGTTAATATGTATACGTTGCCATCTCCGTACAGCTCACTTCACTTCGCGTGCTCGCAGTTTGCCCGCGACGTCGACTAAGTGCACCTCTGCTGTGCATCCCTAATTTAGTCATTGACACTCCGCCAATTGATTCTTTGCCTACTCCCGGCTTAGATAAGGAATTAATAAGTTTTAATTCTCCGTGGGTTGAGTTATCTTAAGCTGCATTTTCCTCAGGTGTCATTACAAGGGCTGCAGCAACAACGACAGCTGTGTCTGAACCTACATCTCAAAGTGGACCCTCTCCGTTACCGAAAGAATTAATCTTAGTTCCTGGCAAGGCCGTATTTAGGGGGGCGGGTTGTAGGTTTCCTGAGGATTTTAAAGCACTAAAAACTTGAAAAAAGGCAAAATGAGCTTTGTAAAAGGCAAGAAAAGGCATTTTTTTTAGGTTTGTTATGTACTTCCTTTATTTACAATGTACATGTCCAATTGAAGATATTAAAAAATACATACAGTGGTGAAAAAATTATAGCCGAACCACTTTTTTCCAAGTTTTAAAGTATTATTTTCGTTGCTATTTAATTTCGGTTATTTTTTTATAAAAATATATTTAATTCTTTACCAAAACCCGTGTAAATCCAAGTTTCCAAATTTGTGCAATATTAAGAAAAAATCAACAAACTTTCGTACAAATATCGAGCTATTTAAAAACTCTAAAACATCAATCCTAATTTTTAGCCATTTGAAACTTGTTACTTCATTATAGGTACTAGAATTCAATGGGCTACAAAACTACACACTCAGGATCTAATTAAAAAACTCCAAATTTTTATGAAAATTTGTTGACTTTTTTATTAATTGTATAAATTTCTAAGACAGTGACACTTGATTGGTACATTTGTACAGATTTGTTCATTTTCATATTGGTACAAAATAAAAAAATGGGACATTTTTTTTGTGGTCAAAATATTGGTACAATACAGCGATGTTCTATTGAAAATTTTCAACGAATTAATTTTCGTGATTGGGATAACGAAAAATATTTGGGTATTCACACTAGACAAACGTATATTTATTTGGCGCGTAAAAATTTAAAAGATAAAAAGTTTCGGTTTTTAATCCCCTTAAATGACAAAACAGTTTAAGCTTAGAAAATCTACATAAAAATATTAAAAAAGTGTATCATCATAATCATAATAATAAGATTTTGGATGCTATTTTTTAACCTTTTTCAGAGATTTGTGTACGAAAAACTTGAATAGCTGCTGCAAAACTTTACCGATATAGACTTGTGATGTATAATTGGAAAGGTATTTTACAACTCGTTTATTTGACCTTCCTCTTTCATATTTTGAATGAGCTTATTCGCAATGAAATTAAAAGCGTGAGAAAATACCTTACTAATGATACCTCATAAGTAAGTAAGTTGGTAAGGTTTTGACTGAGTTATTAAAGTTTTTCTTAAACCAGTCTTTAAAAAAAGTTCAAAAACAGCATCTCATTATTATGTTTCTGTAGAAATTTTTTTTTAAATATTCTTATGCAAACTTTTTAACTGTTTTTATTAATAAAAAACTCAATTTTTGGAGGTATTTTCAAATCCGTCCACCTAACGTAAATCTTAGTATTTTTGCGAGATATTTTGGTGGAAATCTTAAAATATATATAATATATTTTATAATTCGAGTGAAAAATAGTACCGATTTTTTTTGTATGGGGAGTGATGCAGTCTACTATACATAAGTTGACTATGATTACTCGGCCGTGCTATCATAGTAGCACAATGCCACTAAGTGCATTTTAAAATTTTCAGGCAATAGCCTCATGGGATTATCTATTATATTTTTTGTTGTTTGTGTGAAATATTTTATTTTTATCGGTATTTTTATTTTAATCGAAATATGTTAAAATAAAAGTAAAAAAAAATTTTGCCAGACCAGTAATTTTTTTATTCAATATATATAACCAAAATGTTAGAGGTCTAAATACAAAACTTAACCGAGCTGTACTTAAAGTCTTTTGATTTAAATTATGAAATTTTGGTTTTTACTGAAACTTGGCTAAAACCGAATGTCGCTTAGATAGAAAAGGTTGGGGGTGTTTTAATAGCTGTTCAGACCGACTTTTCCTCTGAAAAAGTTGTGTTCACAGGTTCATTTGATGATGATGTTGAATTCCTCTGTGTTAGAATACGGTGCCCTCAGTAGTGTTTTTCTTGTTGGAATTTATATTCCACCAAACTCTAACCTTTCTGCTTACTTTAAACATTCTTCATTATTGCTCTCTTTATTTGCCCTGGTCAAGCCCTCCGATTCGATTGTTGTGTTGGGTGATTTCAATCTAGCGGGTGTTTCCTGGGATTCGGTGGATGGAATTCTGGTGCCAAATTCTTCTCGGGATGTACTTAACCAATTTCTTACCGAACTTTCCGATCTTGGTCTATATCAGATAAATTTAGTTATCAACAACTTAGGTAAATGTCTTGATTTAGCGTTTATTGATGATACTGCTAAATGCACTATAATACGCGGCGATCCTTTAGATATACCTATAGACCCTTATCACCCACCACTTGAGTTGTCGAAAGGTCGGCGATATTCTTTCAAATACGCTAACTACGCAAGCTTAAAATAGCTATATCTGAAATAATCTGGCCTGAGTACGATGGGGATGTTGAGAACAGTGCCTTACACTTTAGTAAAATCTAGAATAATATATTCAGTAAACTCATTCCTCTTGTTAAAGAAAATACCGGACCTCGTGGCCTAACTCAGAGCTAAAGCATTTAAAAAATCAGAAAACTAAATTATTTAAACTTTATAAAAAATCAGGTCTGTCTTCTCACTACGCCGCGTACTCCATCCTTCGTCATAAATACAATGCCTTAAACAGAAAATGTTACAGGAATTACATTAATAAAACTCGCATTAACATCGTTTCTAATCCAAAGTCATTTTGTTAACTCAAAACGTAAAATATATGGGTTTCCCTCAACACTGAAATTAGATGATATTATTTCTAGTGATGATGATATGATTGCTGATATGTTTGCAAATTATTTTGAATCGAACTATTCTGTCGAGCCAAATGAAAAAACTTCTAGCTATCCTTTTCCACTCCCACAGTTTGACCACATCCGTATTCCTTCAATCTCCGCTGACAATGTTCTCCTTCATTTGAACAGTTTAAAGAATTATTTTCTAAGCGGCCCCGATGGTATTCCCTCCTGTGTCCTAATAAGTTGTGCTGATTATCTATATAAGCCATTAACAAACATCTTCAATGTTTCTCTGAAGCAAGGAGTTTTCCCCTTTTTGTGGAAGGGGTCGTATATCTCCGATTTATTAAAATGGAAGCAGGTCGAATATTGCGAATTATTGGGGAATCGCTAAGCTGTGTGCCATTCCTAAATTATTTGAAGAAATCGTTACGGAAGAACTATCTTATTCCACAACACCCGTTATCGATGTATCACAACACGGCTTTTGTAAAGGTAAATCAACTGTATCAAACCTTCTTGAATTCACTACAAATGTGAACAATGGTTTCAAAAGTAACTCTCAAACTGACGCCATTTACACTGATTATAGCAAGGCTTTTGGTAAAGTATCTCATTCAACTCTAATATACAAACGTGATAAAATTGGTTTCCCTCCAATCCTGCTGCGCTGGCTTTTTTCATACTTCATTGGCAGGAAACGGAGGGTTATCTTTAAAAAATGTTCATCTCGTGTAATTCATGTGACGTCAGGTGTACCTTGGTCCCCTTCTGTTTATTTTATTCATCAACGATATTCCAAATATTGTGAAGTATTCGAATTGCTTAATGTACGCAGACGACGTTAAGTTATTTAAGTTCATTCGTGCTCCAGGAGACAGGAAACAACTACAGGTGGACCTTAGTAGTGTGTTTAAATGGTGCGAAGTAAATTCTATGTCACTTAACTTGAAAATCTGTAAATTTATGTGTTTCTCTAGAAAACCCTTTTAATCATATAGCTACCGCATTTGTGAACATAGTGTTGATCAGGTAACTAATTTCATCGATCTAGACGTAAACTCTTGTGTTAGTAGAGCCAAGGGCGTCTTGGCTTTCATCAAACGTTGGGCTAAAGAATTCAGAGATCCTTATGAAACTAAAGCTCTCTTTACCTCCATAGTCAGGCCGATCTTAGAATACGGGTCCGTCGTATGGAACCCTAGATATCAAACGCACTCTGACAGACTCGAGTCGGTAAAGAAACAATTCTTATTATTCGCATTAAATAATTTGCCTTGGGCATCGACATTAAATCTCCCACCGTACAAAAGCCGCTTGAAGCTCATAAATTTACCAACACTGCACGGCCGTAGAGAGATGCTCGGGGTTTTGTTCATGATTAAGATCTTGAACGGGATGGTCAATAGTCCCTTTCCACTGAACCAGATCACGTTTTGTATTCCTTCTAGGCCTTCTAGACATTACAAGCTCATTAAGCTAACTATTTGTAGAACAAATTTTGAAATGAATTATGCTTTTTACGAGCATGGATCGGAAACTCGGCCTTTCCGACCATGATAAACAGCTTGTCCACAGCGCGGAGCGGAAACTAGAGCTTTCGGCCTGCCACACACTCAAAGTAATGACTTCGGGAACATGGATCGGAAACTCGATCTTTCCGACCATGCTGAACAGCTTGTCCATAGTGCGGAGCGGAAACTAGAGCTTTCCGCCTGCCACACATTCAAAGTAATGACTTCGGGAATATGGATCGGAGACTCGCTCTTTCCGACTATGTTCAACAGCTTGTTCATGGCGCGGAGCGGAAACTAGGCTTTCCGCATGCCAGACATACAAAGTAATGTCTTCGGGAACATGGATCGGAAACCCGGCCTTACCGACCTTGATCAACAGCCTGTCCGCAGCGCGGAGCAGAAACTAGGTCTTTCCGCCCGCCGCACACAAAAGTAGACTGAAGACTAGGCCTCGCCTGCTACCAAACCTGCTATTTTAAGTTACTATTATTATTATTATAAATTGCTATGTATAATTAGTCAATTCTGTAATATACCACACATACTTAAATATCTAAATGTTCTATTCTCATTTGTGTGTAAGAAAACATTTTTCTGTAGACCAAATAAATAAATAAATTTAGAAAATACGTCAAAACAATCTAAATCCTTTTGTAACTACTAACGTCCTTGTCAAAAATATTGCCCTTCTCTGTCCTTCTGAGCAAAAATGTCCTCTATTTCAAGTTTTATAGCAGTGTAGAAATTTAAAAAAAATTTCTTCCAGAATGTTATTACATATTTCCTTATCGTACACAATCATCTTATTTGAAAGGCGTTTACATTGTTCAACTTTCAGTTAAATGATGTAAAATTTTGATTCAACTAACTGCCTGTGAATGTTGAACAGTGTAAACGCCTTTTAGCCTTAATCAATAATATTCAATACGGCTTTCCCGCGGCACTCCAATTACGGAGTTCGCTCTCTCATTCATAATTCGCACCCTTCGAATGACGTAATTCGCCATACAAAATTTGTAAAGAAAATTACCTCATTTGATGGTTATTCAAATCCAATTACCATGTGAATTGAAATCGCTTCCGCCTCTAAATTTTACGGGAAATTTATCGAAACCAGCTCCCAAATCAAAACTGGCCTTTTTTCGAAAGTACGAAAAGTAAAGTTTATATATGTGTGCATCACCAATTTAATACGGGAACCTATAAATTTTTGGCAATAACTTGCATTTTGCATAACTTTTGTAGCGAAAAACAAACAAACAGAAATAAAGAACTGTCAAATCGAATTAAAAATATGCTCGTGGGAATGGGGTAATTCTCGATCGTAATTGGAGGAGCGAACAAAGTAATTCACGGTGCCGTGGTTTCCCACCGTATTACCATTTACAACACTGAAATACTAGCTAACGACGCGTCCGGGAAATTCGGCCACTGATTCTAATTACTTTAAACGAGTAATTCTTGTATATATATAGATATATATTAGAGCGATCCAAAATAACTAACCTAGCGAGTTTATGGCCTTAACATGGCCTATTTACTGAGAAGGAAATTCTCCGATTTGTAAAAATTTTTGATTCAATTTTAAAAGGTGTCGGTGGGCATTTGAAATTTTGTATGTAAGTAACATGTAAACAAATTTGTTTTCATTACAAAATATAACTTTTCAACTATTAAATAAAAGTTATAAAAAAGAGATACACGTTTTTTTGGGCATATTCTTGTAGAGCATTAAATTTTCTAAAAGATCATCCTAAAGTTTTTTGTCGTAGAGACGATTAAGAGTAATAAGTATGTTAATGATATTGCTGAACGAGGTATAGCGTTGATCCAAAATTATAATTGCCCTTTGACGAAAGACGAGGAACAAAAAACTTTTGCAATAAAAACAATGACAACTAAATAATTTAAAAATAAATAGTTAAAACTTCTTCATATGAGATCGTCTTATAATTATGCAACGCGGTGTACTATTAACTTGTTTGACTTGTGTTTAGAGAAACTGTTATTTATTAGTTAGCTTTAATTTGTTTATTTTTGATTAATTCAAGATTTTTACAAATGTCTTATCCACACGTTTGTTAGTTTTGTAAAGAAAATAATTTCTGCTCTGAGGTCTACTTTCCAATGGAACCTCCCTAATAATTTGTATCAATTTAAATAATTCAGTATCATAGTACGTATGTACATACATATGTAAATATATGTTTTAACAAAATCGAACAAACAAGCTTATTAGATAACGGAGCAAAGAACCACTAAACTTGTCGAAAGCCTTCGACAAAGTATCACATCGTATACTTCTGCCGAAGCTGGCCTCACTTGGCTTTCATTCGGCATTTCTATCCTGGATTAAGTCATATTTATCTAATAGGAAATGCTTTGTTGTTGTTTTTGCTTCTTCTGGTGTTCCTCAAGGAAGCATACTTGGACCCCTATTATTTGTTCTCTTTATAAATGACATTGGGTCCTGTTTTAGCTTCGCCAATTCCTGCTATATGCTGACGATCTCAAAATATTTGCGTCCATCAAAAATTCATTAGACTCTGCTAATTTGCTATCTGACTTGGACAGACTTCATGGTTGGTGTTGTAAAAATCAGTTGATGCTTAACATTAATAAATGCTTTCATGTGACGTTTGCTAAATACACAAATACTTTGCATACGTCGTATTGTATCGCTGGTTCAGCTTTACAGTCCGTAGCTGAAATGAAAGACCTTGGCATTGTATTTGATTCCAAGTTAACTTTCATAGCCACGTCGATTATATTCTCTCGCGTTCGTACTCAAAGTTAGCATTTATTCGACGAAATTGTTCAGCGTTCACAGATCCTTACACACACAAAGTTCTGTTTTGTGCGTTTGTCAGATCAATGTTAGAATACGCATCTTTTATCTGGAGGCCTTACAGTAAGACTCTATCCTACCGCTTAGAGCGCGTTCAAAAAGTTTTTCTTCGGTTTTCTCTCCGATCTTTAAACTTTTCTGTACCATTGCCCTCTTATCACTCCCGGTGCCTGCTAATTAGCCTGGATACCCTTGAATACTTCGTTATTCTTAATTTTTTAATATTGGTTTCTCCAGAACCAACTATGGTGCAAATTCCCCCATATTTCGTACTTGTGCAGAATTAAATACGGTCTTCAATGCCTTAGATGTTGATTTCTTGCAACCCAGTGCTACTTCAATCAACTATCTACGTCAATTCTTTTCCCAGCTACACCAATAGCCATTAATAGCCCTTTCACTCCATCTTATTTGTATGTTAGTTTTAATTTAGCATTAATTCTACATAGTTTTAGATTTTCTACGCAGTATGTAAGAATATTTGTATTCAAAGACTTGAAATAAATAAATATGTTGCACACTGTGGGTAGTAGCCGCCGAATTTTAAGTCGCTGTACTACGTCTATATCGTTGTAAAGCTCATACAGCTCATCGTTAAATCATCTGCGGTATTCGCCATCGCTAACGCGCACAAACACCCATAAATCTTACGCAGAATCTTTCTCTCGAAAACTCCAAAAGCCGCTTTATCAGATGTTTTCATTGTCCATACCTCCGCGCAATACGCCATCACAGGCATGTTGAGTGACTTATAGAGTGTGATTTTTGTAAGATGAGAGAGGAATTTACTTCTTAATTGCATACTCAGTCCAAATTAGCACTTTTTGGCAGAAGTAATTCTCGGTGGATTTCTAGGCTGACATTATTAGTGTTAATAATGCTGGTTCCCGAATAAACGAAGTCGTCTGCTTTTTCAGACTTGTAACTGTCAATAGTGACGTGGATGCCAAGACGCGTATGCTCTGACTGTTTGTGTGTTGACAGCAGATGCTTCGTTTTGTCCTCGTTCACCACCAGAGCCATTCGCTTTGCTTCTCTATCTAATCCCGAGAAGGCAGAACAGACTAGGGATGCAAGTCAAAAAATACATCGATGTTTTTTTTCATTTGATGCATCGAAATATAGCATCGCTTCATATCGATAATATCATATATCGTATAACATCGATATTTTCGATGCATCGAATAAAAATGTCAACAGTTTCTTTCCATTAAAAATATACAACAAGAAAATAAAACAATCTGAGCTTCGATAAATGTTTAAGTATTAACTCACCGCGAAATGTATTTATTGATTTAAATAGTTACAAATCCCATTTTTTTTTATTCTTTTGAGAAGCTACGAAAAAAGTTTTCGGAAGGTACTGAAGTGGCGACAATAAAAGCAATGTGTGTACCATATTTGGTCAAGATCGGTCGAGTAGTTTTTAAGATATACATATACATACACTTTTAGTTATAGAGTAACTTTTAAACGCAATAGTTTTCGCTCACCTTTTATCACCCAGGCTTAGTATGATGGAGTTGTCTCTGATATGCCTCCTCTCAATCCTTTCCTCGTGATAAGTATCATTCCATAACGCCATAGAATCCATTTTCACAAAAGTTATTGAAATTTCGGCGCTCAAATTGTATTTATTTTCTTTGTTTTGCTCTTGTATTCTTTGACATTTGTGGCAGTGATGCCGACTCAAGCAAAAATAGACCCGAAAACGAAATATGCAACACTGTTAGGAATGCGAAAGCAATATAGAGTATCAATTGCTTATCGAATCGCATTTAGCTTTCGCATCGCATTTAGCTTTCGCATCGCATCGCCTTTCGTATGGCATTACAGGGTAACCGCCCAGATTAAAAAAATCACACGAAAGGGAGTCACTATTCAGCAGAAACCGAAAATAATCGTTATCATGAAGGATTTTTATTTAAAAATCATTGTATAATCGTTATTTTATGATTTATATTTTTCAATCAAAAATAATCGTTATTCTTTGATTTTTCTTTTTTCAATCATTTGTAATCGTTATGATATGATTTTTATATTTTTGATCAAAAATAATCGTTATTTTATGATTTTTATTTTTTCGATCATTTTTAATCGTTATTTCGTGATTTTTATTTTTTCGATCATCTGTAATCGTTATGTTATGATTTTTATTTTTTCGATCATTTTTAATCGTTACTTTATGATTTTTATTTTTTTGATCATTTTTAATCGTCATACTATGATTTTTATTCTTTCGACCATTTTTAATCGGTATACTATGATTTAATTTTTTCGATCTAAAATAGAAGTTATTCTTAGTTTTTTAATGTGTAAACCGATGGTGCACAGATTTGACTTAAAACAAAGTTTTACAAGGCATGCTTATGTACACAGTAAAGTTGGAATTGTAATGCTCTCACCCCCTAAAGGCATTGGCCCAATGTAGGCTTGCTTTGCTTGCTTCGCTTTGAAAATTGTCAAACAGTTTTTGAACTCTACTAAAATTCATGAAAGTTGGCTAAATGGCAGCTTGACTTCACTTGCTTGAAGCGCTTCAAAGTTTCAAATAGCCGAAATCTCTATTTGACAACATTCGTGATAAATGAATTCAAGCAAATTGCTAAAGGCTTTTTTAAACAAAATGTTGTTTAACTAAAAATGCTGCAAGGATGTACATGTATACATATCTACTTATAAATAAATGTCTTAATCTAAAAAAGTGTTGCCGAAAAATGTAAGTAATTCAATGTTAAATAAAAGTGATTCTTCTCTTTCCATATTTGTATTAAACGTATGTATATGCTATAAAAGCCGGGCAATAAGCAATAATAACTACTCATCAATAGTTTCGTGAAAAAAACGCCTTTATGAGGTAAGAGTTTTTATATGTAAATGAGCTAGTATAATTATTTCATTATTAATTATTCATTATTTTTATCCAAAAAAAATTTATTCACATTAATTTCAATATAAATCTGAAAAGATTAGGAGCTAAGACGATGTTCCTATAATTTTGTATTATTAATTAATTTTATTATTAATTCATGTTGTGTTTTGAAGGAAATTCTTAATGTTAATGGAACAGACTTTGATTTCGCAACCACGCAGCTGATTGCTTTGACAGCGTTCCAAGCTACATTTGGCCAAACAAGCTTTTAAGTAAATTAAAGCAAAATGAAGTCAGTAAGGCCAGCGAAGCATGCCTACATTGGGCCAGCACCTTAAGATTGTTCTATATCGAAAAAAGTATACCCCTATTTTTATACCTTTCATGAGCATGAAATGGTATTATAACTTTAGTCCGATGTTTGTAGGTACCACAATTAGAAGAGATAGACGCATTGGAATATACTTAAATGATCAGAACGTCGAGCTTAGTCGATTTAACCATGTCCGTCTGTTTGTATGCAATCCAGTCTCTCAGTTTTCGAGATATCCGGATGAAATTTGTTAGGTGGGTGTATTTTTATAATGCTCTAATCAATTGTAGGAACCGGAAGAATCGGGCCACTATAACATATAGCTCCCATACAACTGATTCTTCAGATATGAGATTTTTCGCTATAACTCCTCCATTTAAGCAGTTAGGAACATGAAATTTTGCAATACTTCCGCCTATTATCAACAGAATACTTACAGTGAAAATTATAAAGATTCGTCACTATAATCTATAGCTCCCATACAACTGATTGTTCAGATATAAGATTTTTCGTTATAACTCCTCCATTTATGTAGATAGGAACATGAAATTTTGCACTGTTTTCACTCATTATGAAAAGAATACTTACCGTGAAAATGGCGAAGATCGGGCGGCTATAACATATAGCCTCCATATAACTGATTGTTCAGTTATGATAATATCGCAAAAACTGGTATCTGAACAATCAGTTGTATAGGAGATAAAGCTTATACAGCATAGATTTTCTCAGTAGACTGTGTAAATTCATCGGTTTTATGTGCTGGGTATGAGCTACTTCGGCCGTTGGAATTAAAGCGAAAATAAAATTTTCCTTTTTTACTCCTACGTGTTTCAACGCATTTCGCGCCTTCCTCAGGGAGTCTGCTTTATTTGAACGATAAACAATAAACAATAAACATGGTTAACAATTATCATAACATACACATCAGAATATCTCGAAAATTGAGAGACTAGATTGCATACAAACAGACGGACAGACGGACATGGCTAAATCGACGAAGCTCGACGTTCTGATAATTTAAGTATACATTTCAATGGGTCTATCTCTTCTAATTGTGGTACTTACAAACATCGGACCAAAGTTATAATACCCTTTCATGCTCATGAAAGGTATACAAATAGGGGTATACTTTTTTCGATATAGAACAATCCTAGGGGGTGAGAGCATTACAATTCCGACTTTACTGTTTTTGGACCATCCTAGTGTACATATGCAAAACTTTAACATTGTAAAACTGTTTTTTAAGTCAAATCTGTGCACATTCGGTTTACACATTAAAAAACTAAAAATAACTGCTATTTGTGATCGAAAAAATTAAAGTCATAATATAACGATTAAAAATTATCGAAAAAATAAAAATCACAAAATAACGATTAAAAATGATCGAAAAAATAAAAATCATAAAATAACGATTAAAAATGATCGAAAAAATACAAATCACAACATCACGATTAAATTTTGATTTTTATTATAAAAATCAACGGTTACGGTCCCTGCTATTCAGCGATCTAAATGTTTATTCTTCGTATAACTTTTGAAGCAATTGATGAAAATGAGTTACACTAATATTTATCGATTTATTAAGAGGTTACGAATAGAATCTGTAGCGTCGTGAGATCAAAGGCGATTGTATTTCAATAGTGCCGGATGGCCTGGTAACAACTATTTATTTCTATAGGAAA
>NW_023459759.1:38999-49760 GCF_013731165.1 Rhagoletis pomonella | reverse complement strand
TACTCATCGCGACATAATATTTTTCAGACCCTTAATTGTAATATTTTGTAGCAAAAATAACAGCTGAACGCCAAGCTGGATAAGTCGAAACATCACCGCTAAACTCTGGTAAAGATTTAATTAAATATTAACTACTATTTCCGGAAGCGACTAGTGGATTTATATTAACCGGAAAATAAGATTCAACACTTGGCGCTTCCAAGCGGTTAAACGCTAAAGTAAGCGTATTTGTTTTAGCAGCTAGTTCTTGTCTAGCTTATTCACTCTCTTTTACTATCTCACTAAATTCCTATCTAGTTTTATCATTTGCCATTACTTGTTCCCTTGAGATATCCATTTCGTATACCGATTACGCGTTTAAGGAAAATTTAATAAAGGTTAATAGAATTAAATTCAAAATAAGATTGTTGAAAAGTATTTAAAGGGTTATATGTTTATAGGAATTCCTCTAAATAATATTTAAAATTTAGCTACAATATATCTCATATGGCTATGATTTTATTTTCTAATTTATTAAATATTATATTTCTCTCCTTTTCTTAATAAATATATCAATTTTGATATTTACATTAGTGTTAGAAAATTTCAAAATCAGTTTGAGCCGTATTTGATTGATGATATCGCAGTTTCAAATTGGAACGCGTTGAAAATCGTCCTTCAATTGTGGTCCCTTGATTGTTGCTTAGAACATTTCATACACATAAATTATATTTTGGTTGATCGATGAAAATTATTTGACTGTTAAAAATATTTTTTTTCATGAAAATTTTCTTATTGTTTTTTATGTACGCCTTTAATCTCGTTTTTAATAATCCTTTTGGTATTGATTTTTGTTTGCTGATTGTTTTTTTCAGCACCCTATGATCCTTTTTATTTCCTTGAAAAATTTATTTGTAATCTTGTTGCTACTTTTTATGCTGCTTTTTCCTTATAGGAATTTAAATAACTTGAATTTTATATCCTTTGAATGCCGCCGTATTTCTTGAAATTAGGATTATATGATCCCTTGAACAAAACTCAAAACGGCCCCACGTTGGGCGCCAAAAGAAAAAAATCGGAAGTTTATTTTTTATAAAAATTATTTGTTTGATCTTGTCTCGATCGCTAACGAGTTTATTCCGAAAATTTTTTATATTTCAATTTACAAAACAAAATTCTAAGCCATTTTTATTTTACTTGAATACAGTACAAAATTTAAGGTAGATTATATCAACACCTTAACTTGTATGAATGACTCCAGTTCTGCCAAAACTGTACTAACACCAGCTGTTGAAAATATATATACGCAAACATGATGAAACGAATACAGAAGGTGGCGCTGATTGTGGTGCCACTAACTCTCTCTTGAAAATTTTTACATAAATATGACGTCATAGGAGATTTTGTGCATTGCCTGTGTAGTATACATATACATATACTCTCGCTCAGCCCTCTTCACCGGAAAATCTCCGACGACGTCATATTCGCGTTACTCTCCCGAATTCCCCACCAATCAGCGCAATCTTGTATTATATCGGTCTTGATACGCAAAGGCTTTTTACCCCACCCAATGGTTAACACATTCCCATTACGAAAAATCATTGAAAGTCGTTAAAATTCACGATCATGTCAAAACACAATATTGAAAAGTTACAAGTGATATTGATGATGATTTTTTACATTTTTCAGATAACATAAATCAACGTTATTTTTGCAAAGAAGCTCCTGTTTTACCGGCTTGTTCCCAACTCCAGATGGCAAATGGAATGTGTACTGCTTCGACTATATACGTTACGGATAGTATAAGGAACTTTAATAAAATCATTACTCAGTTATATGTTTTTTTCTGATTATAATTAGGATTAGTTTACAGTTGGTTTTAAATAGTTTTCATTGCACATCTTGAGCGAAACATTTGCAGTTTTTCGGAATTAAATTCCTTGTGTATTCAAATTCAGTAAAAAGTTTACATGTAGGTATGCTTATTCAACGACGAAAGATATTTTATTGCATTTTGGTATTAAACGTATTTGAATAGCAAATTGAACATATACGAAAAATATAACACTTGTCACTTGAAAGGAGTGTGACCACTTAAGGCAAAAGATTTAATAGACTTAGGGGCATGAAATTGAACTGGAATTAAAAATGTTATATTTAAGATTGTACCTAAATAAATTTAAAGAAAAAAATTGCGTGCTTATATTTTTTAAAACTTGGACTACAAATTTCACCATAAAAAATTTAATGAGGAAGTACTTCATGTGCACGTGTATCAGAAATTATACACCAACACACTTTAATTGAACAGACATACTAATGGATTTATAATCTCTCGAATTAAACCAGATAATTTAGTATGTGAACAGATGCCATTCCATGTGAATCAGATGTTTTTGATTGTCGTTTTACTTCGTCCTTAGCTCGTTGTTAAGCAGACATTTTGTTTAGCAAACCGCTTGCCATTGTTGTAGTAAACTCGGTATATCAGCATTTGTACACTGTATCAAAGATATCAAAATTGCTTTGATTCGATCCAAATCGGCAAGAGCTTCGGCCAATTTAGCTTTTGACACAGTATCACACCACAATTGATGTAAATAGACATTATTAGAAAATTTAAATCCAATTTACGCACGGAGCAAAAGTAAACACGTTTGCACCAGTTCGCGGTTTTATAAGCATTTCAACATTGCTTTCAACAAGATTTTTATGAAAACTGACATAATAAAAATGAAATAAAATCAATTACCATAGATTGAATAAAATACGTGTTGTTGTTGTAGCGGCTACAACAACCCCGCTCAGATCGGTTAATATCTCAGTCGTTGTCGTCAAGTTCCACTAACGGCAGCCCTAAGAAGCGTGCAGACTCAATAGGGTCGGTCCACAGGGACAAAGGCGTTAGGGTTGTCGGGTTTTACGGGCATACGAAGAGGTGTTTCGAGTCATGGGGTGTCTCTCCGCATGCCGGACACTCATTTTGTACATCTGCGTTCAGTCTTCTCAGGTATGAGTTTAACCTGCTGCAGTAGCCAGAGCGAAGTTGGGCTATTGTGGTTCTAGTCTCCCGAGGCAGATGAAGCTCCGTCTCATCAATGTCCCGTGGTTGTATGCCTAGAACGGCATTCACAGGTCTGGAGTCTACATAACTCGATACTGACTCCCTGTGAATGCCGTTCAGGGCCTGTCGATAAGCTGACGGGTCCAGAGGTTGTTTAATAAACGCAGGCGAGGGCTCTTCTGCAAGCAGTTGCCCATTTGGGTGACCATGTCTATGGCTCCCAACAAGAAACTGCTTGCAGAGCATTGTGTTGTGCTCCTTAATCGGGAGCAGTTTCGGCTCATCGTGCAGGTGGTGTTCTGGCGACATGAGAAGGCATCCAGTTGCTGTCTGTAGTGCAGTGTTTTGCGTCGTCTGCAGCTTCATCCACTGCGTCCTACTAGTCCCCAGCGACCACACTGGTGCTGCGTAATTTAAAACCGGCCGGCCTATCGCCTAGTATGTTGCCAGCAACGTTTCATTATCTTTGCCCCAAGTACTGCCGGCTAGCGACTTGAGGACCTTGTTGCGGCTCTGCACTTGGTTGACAATAGCGGTTGCGTGCGCAGAGAAGGAGAGCAGACTGTCGAAGGTTACTCCGAGTATTTTGGAGTTATTCACCGTCGGAATTGGTGTACCATCGACGTGAATTCCCAGCGGTAGCCTGCCCTCCTTCGTCCAGGTGGTGACCAAGGTCGCAGAGGATTTTGTAGGGGAGAGGTTTAGGCTCCGTGCAGGGAAGAAGCGAGAATGCTCGGAGAGATACCCGTTTACTTTCGAACACAAGTAATCAATTCCATTCCCAGTCGCCATGATCGAGTAATAGTCAACGTAAGAGACAATCGAGAAAGGAAACCATCAGGGTTCGGATTTGCCTCATTTTAGCCCCTCGCTCGCTCGTTAATTTGCTCTGGGCTTGCGCAACTCACGAGCAACAAGCGAGGCTGTTTGCAAAGAGCACTCGTTAGGTACGAGCGCACGCGCTGAGCAGCCAGCGAGCGAGTAAGCAAACGAGGGCAGGGCAAGAGTAGAGCGACAAGCAAGCAAGGGCCTCATTAGCCCCGCCCTCGCGAAGGCGTCGTTGCGAGCGAGGCACTCATTTGCAGCAGCAGACGAGCGAGGTGGGTAAACGAGCGAGGCACGTGAGGCAAGCAGATTAGACAGGCAAACGGGTTGTTTGGTCAGCAAAAATGAAAAATTGCATTAACTAAGAATTTCTAGTAAATGATTGTACGCGCCTATGCAGATATGTATACACATACTTACGTATATACACATATGTATCAGAGACCAGTTGCGGTGTATCGCATTTTCGAATACACCGCAACGACATTTATTTACTGTACCACTCAAACTCAATAATACTTAGTAACGAAATCTACCGCCACCGCAATCACCGCAAGCTCAAATAATGTCGTGTTTGAGTGTTTTGTGCTCGATCAAAGCGTCGTTACTGCATATTATGGCACCGCATTTTCATGTCGGCTTCGGCTATGCGGTGGTATGAGCGGTCGTTTAAACAACGCAAACATCGCATTACTTGCGGATATGCTTGTTTGAATGCGGTGCACCGCATTATACGAGTGTAAGTGAAATAAAAATGAATTGAATTAAAAGAAAATACATATTACATATTTTGTGTATTTAAATTTGACTAATTGTTCATATTTATTAATTTTTTTGTAACATGCATACATACAAACTCTGTAGGCAACTGTAGCGATAAAATGCTCTTATAATCAGTGTTGCCGTTTTAGCCCTTTGGTGGCTAGATTTAGCTACCACATACTTTTTTTGGCCACATAAATTTAAAATTGCCCCTAGCCCTTTTTTTAACCCTTTGCAGAATTTATTCATACGTGGTATGAAAAAGTTCTATATTTGCTTAATTTAAACTAAGAAAGGCTGATATATACATATATGTAAAAGTATGTTCCTTACGTTTTTATACATATGTACTTACTGTAAAAGTGTTAGGGCTGTTAACTTATCTATTAACGATTTAACTATAGTTTGAAATAGATCAGTTTACGGCCTTTAATATGTTTAATTTTTTAAATGGTCCACCAAGTCGATTGACCGTGTATGTTCTTGTGGTGTGATTGTACCAGCTGCTGGTGCGACTTCAAAAACTATTTGAAAGTTGTATGATTGTACCAGCATGTTGGTGTCGTCAGTGGTGAAATCAGCTCAATTTTCTATGTAAAAAGTATTTTGGCGGAAATTTCGTGCACTATATGAGTCAAAGCCGTGTTTGTGGAAGATTAAGTTCACGATATTGCAGTTGTGAACTAACAAAAAAAAAACAATGTTTAACAAAATGGTAAAAAAATTATGAAATTTCGGCTCTAATCATTTCGATCCTTCCTCGACCTCATTGGTAAAGAAATATGCTGGTATGTTATATGCTTCGAGCCTGATGGTACAATTACTTGATGGAGCCAGCAAGCTGGTATCGTATATTTCCCCTTTTATACAAAAAGGTTTTTGGTTGGATAAAATATTAGCTTTTTTTCAGAGTTCATTGTTTTTCTGTACCATTTTCTATTGAAAATGTTTGCCCATATACTTATATATGAACACGTAAGTAAAAAAATTTAGCTACCATTTTTAGCCACAACGACTTTTTTAGCTCTTTTTTAGCCCTTTGTTTAAGGAATCTGGCTACCACTAAAAATGATTCGCGGCAACACTGCTTATAATGCGGTGCACCGTATTCAGCCAAGCATATCCGGAAATAATGCGATGTTTAAACGACCGCTCATACCACCGCATAGCCGAAGTCGACATGAAAATGCGGTGCCACAATATGCAGTAACGACGCTTCGGTCATACAAGTCATCGCAAAAACGAACGCGACAAAAAATGCGATGCACATAAATATCGCATTGCTTGCGGTGGCGGTTATACTTACACCGCATTGTTTGCGAGTATACTTGATGTCTCGAAAAAGGCACCGCATGCTGATCACTGATATGTATGTATTTATTTATGTATATATTGTCATGCACAGAAGAATAGATGCGTGCTATTTTGACCAGTTTTATATACTAGGTAGGTACATATGTGCATAAATATCTATGTAGGTATACTTTTTTTAATGTTCAATAATTTCTTATAAAATTTCCACTTATACACTTAGGTCTCTTTTTATGCGGTTCTTTTTTATGCGGATTTGAATTTATGCGGGTTTTCAAACACTTTTTTCGCTGTAAGCGATTTTGCTTTTTTGAGAGCTTTTATTACATATATATAAATGAGAATATAATATTTATAAAAATCATTAGTTTGTCTTTCATTTCATAAATGAGTAGGACATTATCATTTGCAGATGATTATTCCTGGTTCAGTCCCCATACATATGTATTTATGTAGTATAATACAAACTACAATTTGGGGTGTTAAACAGTATTTGATAATTAAGGTTGGTCCACATAGAACTTTTGCGTTGACTTTGTAGTTGGTGTTGGTTTGACAGAACGTACGTTAAAAGTATGCGTTCTACAATGAAGCTTGGCAGAGACTACGGGTCTGTTCAATGCACGCAATATACAAGCGGCATTACTGCCATACTGATGAAAATTTGCAACCCTGATGCAACTGCCCAACTAATAATACGTTGCTAGAAATCCACACAGAACGTGATACTTTAACAATTCGCGCAACATTGCGGTTGTGACTGCAGCTCGAACAAGCCCTACTTTGGCCACTAAATTAACATATTAACGAGAGATAAATTAATATTTCAAATCAATAATTGCATGAAAAATTATATTTCTTACCCTCATTTGATTAAAAGGAAAAAACATTTCATATAATTTTATTTATTTGCAACAGCTGGCGACCGACGCAGCGATCTTTCTGCTTTGTGTTGGCCTTAGCGTTGCCAAATTTTGGCTATATGGACGGCTGCTTTGAAATTCAACGCCAAAGTTTTATCTGTACCGGCCTCTATTCTTTGTTTACGCAAATACATATCCATACATACATATGTACATACAGTGCCGAACAGAAGTATTGGCACAGAGAATTTTCGGAATATATGCAAAGTTCTTTATTCTAATTTATTTTCGATATTTTTTTATAAAAATATTGTTATATTGTTCATTCTACACCAGAAAACATAATAATAAAAGCCCTAAACTTTGTGCCAAACTCAGGAAAATTCATCAAATTTGCACACTAATTTGCAACTTTTTATTCAGATTTTCTCGAAAAATTCTAAGTATGCAGTTTTATAGCCCATCGAAATTTAGTATAACAAAGTGCAAGTTTGAAGTCGCTAGAAAATCGCATTTATTTTTGGCAATTTTTTTCACGCAAGTTCTTCCATACAAAGTAATTCGACAATTATTTTTTGTATGGAGAAAATGAGCAACACCTTCCACTAAAAAAATTGCCAAAAGCCAACGCGAATTTCTAGCAACTTTAAACTTGCACTTTGTTATACTAAATTTGAATGGGCTATAAAACTGCATACTTTGAATTTTTTTAAAAAATCTGAATAAAAAGTTGCAAATTAGTGTGCAAATTTAAAGAATTTTCCTGAGTTTTGCACAAAGTTTAGAGATTTTATTATTACGTTTTCTGGTGTAAAATGAACTATATTCTTATAAAAAATGATCGAAAATAAATTAGAATAAAAAACTTTGCATATATGGCGAAAAATTCACTGTGCCAATACTTTTGTTCGCCACTGTATGTCCTTGAACAACAGGCCACAAATAAATTTTTTCGCCAAGGATTATATTTCATTCAGGTATACAGCATAACTGCTACAAGTAGCAAACTATTTGTTAGCAAGTGCTTACTTCTTCATTACTTACTTTTCTCCATAAAGACCACATACATGCATATGTACATACATACAAAAACATACATAATACATCTATACATAAACACATACATACATAAATACACACATACATACATACATACATAAATACGTACATACATAAATACATACATACATAAATATATAAATATGCACATACATACATATATAAAAATGCATGTTATGTATGCACATACGTATGTATATAACTCTAAAAAATATTTCATTCCACAATCTATGCTTATGTATGTAATACATTTTATTTGTTGTTTTAAATGCTGCTTTAATATAATATTCACATATTTATATGCATATGTACATATGTACATACAATTATTAACATACTTTCCTACATAATATATTGACATACAGTCCCACATTTTTATGCACAAAAATGCATGTGTTGTATAGTACACTCGAAGCGCTCGCTCGTCGCTCACTCATCTTACCTTGCAGAGCGAGTCTGCAGACAGCTAGTCGCCTCGCACTGCGAGCGAGGCAACACACAACAGTCTCGCTCGTTTAATAGGAGCGCGAGGAAGCAAGCAGCACTCGCTCGTTTGCCGAGCAAGCCAAACTTCTCGTGCCTCGCCTCATTGCTGCTACGAGTACGAGCTGCGGGCGCCTTTTTGCCTGCGAAGCATTGAGTAGGAGTTTGCTCGCTCGAACTCCGAGTTTTTGCCCACCCTGGACACCACCCTGTGGAACCCCCTGTTTTTTTTCTGTCGACCACTCAGATAATTGGCCGACCACCGTTTGAGCCTCTGTGGGAGAGAGGAAGCCTCTATATCTTCTAGTGGCGAGGAGTGGCTGACGGTGTCAAACGCCTTTGACAGGCCCAACGCCACAAGAATAGTTCTCTCACAGGGACGGTTGCGGTTAAGGCCACGTGTTATCGTGAGTGTTTGTGGCGTTAAGTGCTGTTGTTGTACTGTGCACTTTACGGAAACCATGCTGATGCTTCGCTGGAGTCAGGTGGTTCGTGAAATACGGGAGCAGCAAGGCCTCTAATGTCTTCGCTACCGGGGAAAGGAGTGTTATCGGCCGATAAGATTCTCCTTTGTTGGCTGGTTTCCCAGGTTTGAGCAGTGGGACCACTCTCCCCACCTTCCAGATGTCTGGGATGATGAGAGTGGCCATTGACCTATTGAGGACCTCCGTTAGGTACGCTACTCCCGCAGGACCCAAATTTTTCAGCAACAACATACATATTCCGTCGGGACCCATGGCTTTGGAGGCTTTCACCTTCCCGATGGCCACCTGAACTTCACCGCTAGTGAAAGCAAGGGGGGTGCAAGTTGTAGGCAGGTTATGCAGCCTTCTGGTCACTCGACGCTTTGTTTTTTTTCGCGGGCAGGGGGTCGAAAATGCCTATTGCATCATCAAAGCTGTCGTCACAACAATGGTATGTCCGGGGACTAAAACACTCCCCCCAAATTGGAACCGTCGCCCACCCTGCGACCATATTAAGCTGGTATTTCAGGGTACTATTTTATATATATATAAGGAAAATTTGAAAGTTAGGGGGGGGGGGGGGAGGGCTCGAGCATCCCCCTGCTTCTACCTGACTACGCCCATGTATACAGGTATTTGCGAAAGTAACCATGCCCAGACAGCATTTTGTGTGACGTAATAGTTTATTTCGCCATGTTCTCTTTGGGTCCGCAGTTTTAGGTCTTTTATTAGCCTAGCCGTCCATGTGCCGCGGCTTTCGTTTTGAAGCCTATCTTGCCACAGGCCCCTATTGCGAGTGTCGATTGGCAGTAGAATAGAAATTTGTCGATCGAGTCGATCATCTTTTATTTTGCTATTGTGTAGCTTGATCGATAAAAATTTGTTCTATTGTGAATGGTTGACTGAATTGTAAACAGCTGTTTGTTTGTCTACATTTGTTTCTTTAGTGTTTCATTTACATAATTTTTAAAATAATTGCTTTTATTATAAAATTTAAAAAATTTATACAGTTGAAATATGGTTAAGGGATGAGGAAGATGATGTGGAAGCTAATATATTAGTAGAGTTGGCTAAAGCAAGGAGGGAATTGCGAAATTCGTCGGATCCCTTGGACTTGGAAGATGAAGTGTATGTACATACGTGAATTTTATGAATAGAAGTTACGTTCCAGATGCTTCACGGTTGTTTTCCTCATTAATAAACTTTATGGAAGTTTAAGAAATACGGTACGGCTTAGCTAATTGTACAATGATGTTGGGTATTTGTGTCCAAATGCGTGACCCGAGTCTAAAAACTTTAACATACAAGTGTAGTGAAAGAATTAAACTTTTAATTTAAAATAAAGATTTGAAACTTCCGAGCACTAGTTAATTAGTAAATTATGCAGTTTTTTGGAAACTTTGATGTTGGTTCTGCGCAAAAACACTGTGGATGACGTAGTCGGAGTTATATGCACAAGATATATTGCATATCTATCACAATAGAAGCGGAGCTTCCGCCCCCTACTCTTTCCGAAAATTCCTTTGCCTATGTCCTCATTCTCCTGCATCAGCTCGACCAACCGCGCAAGTTGGGTTTTGTTGCTTACAATTTTTGATCTGTAATTCAGACACATACATACATATGTATATTTCACAATTTTTTACAACTTCCAGTTTAATTGACTTACTTTTTATCCATTATAGTAACACTTTCTTATGCAAATTTTATAAACGCAAATTCCAACGACTAAAAAACAGCGATGAGCGATTAAAAACTATTCACAGTCGCTAATTGAGCGACTAAGCGACACTCACAATAGCATCGATAATCGACAATCGCTTAATAGTCGTTTATCTACTGCCAGTCGACATTCCCAATAGGGGTGACAGTCTTAGTGCCTTGTCTCTTACTCTTTCCCTTTCGTTGTAACTTGGATTCATTTGCGCCTTAAGCCCCCACATTTTCTTGC
>NW_023459759.1:0-28999 GCF_013731165.1 Rhagoletis pomonella | reverse complement strand
CCTGCCGGTACGAAGCGAGCTGCAGCAGCATTGACAATCCTGTGGAAGTTAAGTTCACCAAGGTCGGTTGGTGTGGGGAGCGCAGCGAAGGTGCTCTCAGTAAAGTCCGCGAAGCCTTTTCGATCAGCTTTAGAAAATTTGATATAGGTCCGGTGTTCCGCGGAAGCAAAGTCGGTTGGTTTATCGATCGAGATGACTATGGGCAGATGGTCTGATGCCAATGTCAGCATAGGTCGCCATGATACGCTGTTTATCAGACCAGCGCTGACTATTGTTATGTCTGGCGAGCTGCAGCGGCTGCCTATAATCCTGGTGGGTGCGTCGTCGTTCATTGTGCAGAATGTCGAATCGTCTATCTGCTCAGCCATGTCTGTTCCCCTATCCAAATTTCATAGTCTGGGTTCGTTATTACCTGTGTTGGGGGCATACATAGAGAAGCGTTCAGCCTTTATAAAATAACGAAGGTCTGGCCGTCGCTGGCTCTTGGGCTAATGTACATATGTATGTATGCTGTATGCATAACTAAAACAAATGCGAAAACTATCTCCCATACAACGTCGTTGAAAATTTTTCGCGATAAGTTTATCGCGAATAGATTACTTGCATCGGTGTTCTCATTTATGAGAGGCCGACATCGGCAATGCTCGGACTTCTCATATTCGAGTGAGAGGAAATTTCTTTGCTTTTTTCGATCGCGAATGAAACGCAATGAAAATGTTTTGTCGATCGCATCCGAATGTGAGAGATGATAAATTTGTTTGCATTTTTCACTCGCGATTTTTTATTCCAAATTTTCGCCTGCGACGCTATGTTTTTTGCAATAAAAGCCAATATTTTATAAAACCTAAAATATGGAGTCAAAAATTCTTCGATATCACTTTTCACATTATTAAAATGGCCTGGCAGCACTAACTTCGGTGTTCAGTTACAACGTATGTTTACTACTTCACTACTTTAATAAATGTTTTATCGTGGTTAAATTAACAAAAATACCATATTACTTAAAACAAAATGGTCATGTGCATTAAAAGTGTTTACAACTAAGTCACATTTATCTATTTCATACACTTTTGGATGATAAAATGAATGCAATTTGCAGCAACATATTTGGTGAATTTCGCAACTTTAACAACAAATTACTTAAAAACTATAGAGGTATTTGTGGATTTATTTGACGCACTCCCTCCAGGGTTTTCCGATCGACCGGCTATAGTAGCCAACTACCTTCTCCTGTCCATCAATTACCTGTGACAATACGCCTCCTATGGCATAACCACTAGCATCCGTATCCAAAATTAAGGTTGCACCTGGAACTGTATACGCTAGCATAGGCGCAGTACATAGCCGTTCATTCAGAGCTTGGAAAGCCTCCTCGTGCTCCTTGTTCCACTCAAAGGCTCTATTTTTCCAAGTGAGCTCATGAAGGCTATTAGCAACGCTGGCGAAATTCGGAACAAATCGGGGATTGTAGGTGCATAGCCCCTGAAAACTTCGTAGTTCGTGCAGGTTCGTAGGTCTTGGCCAATCCTTTACTGCTTCTATATTTTCCTTCGCAGTTCAGACGCCCTCCGTTGTAACCTTGTGTCCTAAGTAGTTTACCTCCTTCTTGAATAATGAGCACTTTTTAGGACTTAGGTTAAGACCAGCGCTAGCTATCCTCTGGAAAACTTCTTCCAAATTGTTAAGCTTTTACCCAACACAATAAATGTCGTCTAGATACACCAAGCATGTTTTCCATTGCAGTCTCTTCAGCACATGGTCCATAAGTCGTTAAAAAGTGGCAGGAGCGTTGCATATTCCAAAGGGCATCACCGTGAGTTCCCACAGACCATCTCCAACGTGAAAGCTGTCTTCTCCTTGTCTTCGTCACTTACCTCCACTTGCCAATAACCGCGCTTAAAGTCGAGTGTTGAGAACAACTTTGTTCCAGTCAGCGAGTCTAGAGTATCATCGATCCTGGTAAGTGGATAGCTGTCCTTTTTCGTCGCAACATTTAGTTTCCGGTAGTCTTCGCAGAACCGCATTTAACCATCTTTCTTCTTCACAAGTACTACCGGCGAACTCCATGGACTCGCTGATGGTTCAATCACACCACTCTCGCTCATTTCTTTTATTATTTGGCTTACAGCTTCCGATTTGGCTAGTGGAACACTCCGAGGAGCTTGACGGATTGGCCTTGCATCGCCAGTATCAATGCGATGTTTCACAACGTTGGTCCTGCCAGGAGTGTTGCCATCCTTGTCGAATATGTTGGAGTATCTGAGTATCTTCCTTAGCCTTGTGGTGGAATCGCTTTCAGGTAGCTTTCCGCAGTGGAAGATTGCCTCTACCTCTCGACATTGCCCCAGTACAGTTCCTCTTCGGAGTTTGATTGGCGATTTGAACTCATTAAGTACTCGAACTGGAATGCGTCCATCTTTTTTCGTCTTAGCCAGGGTTTTACCAATAAGTACGTCCGGTGTAGAATTCTGTGCTGCTTCGACAACCCACAACTTGTTTGTCTCATAATCTCCATCAATCTTTGCGCAAACAACTGCTTCACTCGCTTGTTGCTGTACGGGCCATCATACCCAAAGCTACGGGGCACTTCCATGTTGTTATACGTCATGATCCTGTTCTTCATGTCGATCTGCATACCTTGATCAAATAAGAAGTCTACTCCAATAACGACTTCATCCACAATCTCCGCGACTACGAACTTGTGTAACACCGTCACATTCCCTATTGCGAGTTTGCATGTTACCTCTCCTACAACTTGGGTGTTCTCACCAGTTACTGGCCTCAAACTTGCTCCAGGTAATGGCCTTACCTCTTTAGTGACCAAATCAGATCGAATAATGGAATGTGATGCACCCGTATCTACAATTAGTACTCGCTCATGTCCATTCACATATCCACCAACAGTAACGTTTCTCGCATTTCTGCCGATTCGCGAGACGGAGATTATGGGGCTTTCAATTTCGGGAGCCAGGGCGCCCTTCTCTGCTGGCTCGTTTTAGTTTAACAACTAATTGGAGTTGGGCTCATCTTCCTCAGCTCTGCCTTTACGTATTGCTGAACTGTTCGAACTGCTGGTAACCGTCATACAATCGCGTGCAAAATGGCCTGGTTTCCGCAACTAAAGCAATTTACAGCGCCATCCTTTTTCTCTGCCATCGACTTGAGTGTTTTCAAGATCTCGTTCATCACGTCAGATGTGTCCATTTCTACTCGATGAACTTTGTAGGCTGGTCTACTTAGGTGCGTCGCCGTTTCACGTGTCTGGGCAAACGAGACAGCTTCAGCAAATGTTGGCTTTGGATTCGCATACGTCTCTCGCTTGGTATACATGTCCCGCATTCCCTTGATGAACCTTTCGAGGTGCTCACCAGGTGCGTCCCCAATTGCCAAGTGAGCCAACCTCTCGATTTCTGAGGCGAATTTCTCCAGCTCCATCTGGTAAATCTTATCTCCTGTGCTCGATACCATAACGTCTCTTCACGGCACCCATCAACGCATCGTAACTGTTCCTTTCACAGACAGGAATAGTCTGCAGGATATCCGCTGCACGTCATTTCAATGCAACGAATAGTGCAGCGGATATATCTTCCATGCTCCATTGATTTGCTGTAACAGTCTTCTCGAACTGGAGGTTAAAGACCTGGAAAGGAGTCCTGCCCTCAAAGGATGGGGCTTTTCCTTAGGAGCGCTCGTCAAAGTAGCTGGATGATTCATCTGCAAATCTCGAAGGCGGCCTTCCAACTCGTCCACTTTCGCTTCGACTTTGTCTTTTTTATCCTTAATTAGCGCTTGGATTTTGCCTTGGCGCTCCTCGATTTTATCCTGTCTCCCTCTGAGTTCCGCGTTATCTTTGGATAAATTCTCCTGCAGCTGAGTAATCTTTTCATTTAGCTGCGATGACATATACGTTTCCTGTGCTTCCAGCTGTGATGACAGCTGCGATGATATCTGCGACATGGCTACTAATAACGTGTTCATGTCCATAACTGTTGATGAACGAGGAGCCTTTTGCTGTTCTTCAACCTACCCGGATGTCTGCTGCACATCCTTTGACGAACAAACAGCCTCATCCTTCTGTTCGCCCTTCGTGGATGTCGTCTTGTCCTCGCGATGGAAGTCGTATTTGTCAACGTCGATGCCTTCCTTTTCCAAAGCCTCGCAGCCGTGATAGTAACTCCACTTTTCTTCCGGATGTTGCTAAACTTCGCTTCTCCAACTGCTGTTTGAGTTCCTCAATCTTTAGGTCTTGAATTTTTGCCATTTTCAGAATGTTTATCCTTCGGGATTTATTTAACAATCCCAATTCTGACACCAATTGTTACGATTACAGAGTTGCCGTTTTCACGCTGATCGTAGTGTTTCACTCCTTTTTTAAGCCGAACACTACGTCACTCCCTCTCCTCCAAAAACACTACAAGTTTGAGATTATCAGAATTAAATATTTGTGAAATATACTACGTCTGTACGTTACCTATTTGCAAAGAAAATAATAATTCGTAATTTTTAGCCAATGTTGCCGGATTATAAAAAGGCAATAATATGGCAATGGAAAAAGAAAATAAACCTTCCCCCATGTAAAAAAATTTCGTTCATTCTTTCGTCTGCAAAAAAATATTAAAAATCAACGTAAATCCTTAGCCATTTCAAATTTGCACATTAAAGATAATAGGTGCATTCTTTTGCAACTGAGCTACAAAAAAAACACTCGCTTAAATGACGAAATACACGCAAAGCAACAACACAAAGTCGGCTATTTATCCGAGTTCAGCCAGGTCGGTTAAAAAATACGCGACCTGAAGGATAGTGTTGTTAAGTGAAAAAACTGCTCTATTTTGAATTGTTACTGGGAATGTGGAGAGGGAAAGTTTTGTTTCCTTATATACGTGACTTATATTTTAAAAAAGTATATATATTACGGAAATACTTGGCATAATTACTCATTTAAATTGGTTTTTGTATCTAAATCCCGTTAAACTAGTCACATGCTTCTGGGTGGAGTGCAATAAGGCCCACGGAAATAACGCTCATGGGCTTTATTTCCTAAAAAAAAAGAAATAAACCCGCGGGCGTTATTGCCTTTTCGAAAAAGAAATTAAGCCCGCGGGCTTTATTGCCTTTTGCCGGCGGGCATTATCTCCCTTTCGATATGGCAATAATACTCGGGGGTTCATGTACTAAAAAATTAAATAAAGCCCGCGGGCGTTGTTTCATCTTTGTTGTGGCTCTTGTCTCCATTTTAGAATATGTACATCCAAAACCTGTTCTAAATAAAAACTAACTAATATGATAACATTGAACTAAATATTTGTTGGCAAAAATACCGTTCGATTTTATGCGTATACTGCAGAAGGGAATTTAACGCAGAACTACACTCTATGCAAAAATAGAGAGCAATTCGTTTACAATACGTTCCATTTTATGCAAAATGTATGCCTGTATACATAATTGGAATGTTTCAGTAAAATAAAGCCAGAGAAGATACTACTCACGGGCTTTATTTCCTTTCTTATGAAATAAATCAAGTTGGCGTTATTTCCTTTTCTTTGCGAAATAAAGGCCGCGGTCATTGCTGCCCTTTCGCAAAGGAAATAAAGCCCGTGGGCTTTTTGAAAGTGTGGTGTAAATACCTTGCGTTATTTATATCGCAAGCTCTAAGTGTAGTGATATTTGACACTATAAGCAAAATGAATGAATTGTGTGTTTATCAATTCTTTATATTTTTTGTATCATTACTTTTATTTACAGACAAAATTTAGAAGTGAGAAAACTTCCGGATTTAATGAAAATAAGAAGGTAGCAATGGATAATTTGGTCATCATTTCGCCTAAAAGATTAAATTCACTTCATTAATTTAATTTCATTTTCGCTTAAGAAGATTAAGAATTCTGTGTATTCATATGTGCATTAGGGTGTTCGATTATTCGCCTTTTTTACAAAACCGGTTTTCGAGTTACTCGAAAAGTTGCAATTTGAAAAAAAAAAACGTTTTCCCGATTGAGAAATTAAGTAAAACGCCGGTTAGACCGGTTTTCTTTTACTTAGTTTCCATACTTTATTGCATTTTTTCTTACTTTTTCGCATTGAGTAGTAGGACTTAGCATGGAGTTGAAGACGTCGATAACGATGTTTAACCGCAGATTAGTTTTAACCAGACATTGAGTAACCCTTTAGGGTTTTCCTTAAACTGGAAAAAGCCTTTAAAACTTCGAAAAACTCTAAATTTTTTATTGAGGCGTCAAAAATTAAAAAAAAAAATAAAAAAAAAATCGATTTGTTCGATGGAAAAATCCGATATTCGATATTCAAAAAGTCATGATTAAAAAAACGCCTAAATAATCTCCAAAAAGCCTGTGGAAATCGGTTTGGAAAAACCGAGCCAATCACCATAATATACATGCATGTGCCAAGTACTAGAAAATGCAACTCTGCAACCTCAACTACTTAGCATCAACACGACACCTGACGAAGATACAAAACGGACAGTTGAAACAAGCAAGTGTATATAATCTTGTGCTGTACAATAATTAACATTTTAAAAACTGAATAAATTGATATAAATGAACACCGCTTATCCGGAATATCTTGACAATTCTCTGAAAGTGGGACAAACCAGAGAAGATAAGAGATCTAACTCTCGCAGAATTGCGTCAGCGCTTGCGGGAATTGGAACTGCCCACTGCCGGTAACACGGCAAAGCTTATCTAATGGCTATGCGCGCAACGATTTAACGAGAGTTTCGAAAGTGCTATGAACGTAAGTATTGAACGCCGGTTGCGCTAATTAGAATGCACAATCAACTAATTACGCGTTGAATCGAGTGTAGAAGTGAATTGTACCAATTCAAGAGAAGTGCAGGAAATGGTGGAAGGTAATCATTGTCCTGAAGCAGCCATTGCATCATCGCCAAAGCAGTATGATGTGGAAGCGAAGCTATCGTTATGCCAAGCTACCAGAATGTTCGGTACAGCGCCTACATTTGAACTGACGCCGACAGTTGGAGAAGGGGAAGGGTTGGCGACGACATGCCAACCTTGGCTGACTTCCAAAACGTATCAATACAATGTTTGGAAACTTTTATACTGCGGTATTCAAACTGTTTGTACATGCAGAGTTGCGACACATTGCAACCTTATACATTGCATATTTTAAATATTCAATTTAGCAATGAACAATTTTTCTGAATTTTCCATTTTTAAAACACCAATGGTAACCAAAAACAAACGAAGCATCAACTTTGTTTCTGATGCGCTGATTGCTCTAGCGATGCGTTTCGATAACTTTTCGAATGCGTTTTGGAAAAGCATACATTGTCAACGTTTTGTAGTTCGGCGTTATGGGACATTATACTTTGTACGTATGCAAAGCAATTGACGTTTTGGAAGTCAGCCCTTCTTACTCTAATGCGGCACCGACATTATCATATGCAAGGGAAATGTACACACGGGATTTTCGAGCGACGAGTGTTTTTTCTCTTTCTTGTGCACATGAACAGTAAGCGGTCAGCTACAATGAACCAGCGGTAACAAGCTATATGTTTGGCTCAACAAGGGCGCCGGTGTATTGTCCGTACAGCGTAGAAACAACAATGCCACTCCACAACACGAATGTTTTGTCGATGCCGCGACATGTGCAGTTTACTGAAACGAATACAACAATGCCAACATATGCTTGTCAAAGTTCAATACCGACACCAACACAACTTTATGCAAATGGGCAGCGTGGTGTAGGGGTTGAGTTTGGGAATATACAAGACGTTATTGCTATTCTGCCAACATTCGACCCGAGTGTTAAAGACTTGTCGTCCGTTCAATTTATAGGACGAATCAAGCAGCTTCGCTAGGTTTATGGTTGGAGAGATCGTGTGTTGTTGTTTTGAGTCAGCACAAAGCTTAAAGGGTGTACCAAATTGTGGTTAGATTCTGCACCTGCGGTGTATGTAGACTGGGAACAGTTTGTTAATGACTTTTTACGTAAATTTCCCGCATAACAAATATGGCAGATATTCATATAAAACTCATAATATGCGCCGCATGCTAAACGAAACTCCGGAGGTGTTTTATCATCGTATTTTGGCAGTCGGTAGACAGGGTGCATTGGACGATCAGTCAATCGTCAAGTACGTAATTAATGGACTTAACGACATTGATATGCGATGGAGCTTATCAGTTAAACAATTCGAAAATTGTTATGAACTTTGTTACGTAACTCTGCGGCCGCATCCACCCACATGCTCGGTTCGCCACGGGGTACGCTTGCTTTTAGCACGAGCTAGCTCGTCGGGCTGTGGGTTGCTGTGATCACCGCTGCATGGAACCACACCATACAAAAACTCGTACCCCTCTTCTGCTTGATAGGGACACCACATACCCACCCTCAATTATTAACCCACCCCTACCTTGACCCCATTCAAAGGCTCTTGCTGCCACTGGTATTATATGGCCGGCGATCATCTTCCCTCCCTACCATGGCCGACAGTGGGCAGAATCGTCCTCGACCCCGAACTATAAGCCGCGTGTCGCCTACGCTTTCATTCTACCCCGTCCATCGTCCAATGTCCGTCCGTCTACACGCCCACATCTGGAATCAATTTTCACACGTTAATTCGATTAACAATCCATAATCAATTTATTCACACAACCGCTTACTCACTACACGTTATTCTTAAACTATGTATGCTGCGTGAACGCACCTTATAATTCAAAATTTATTTATCTAAATCACTCACTCTGGGAGCAACATCCACGAACGAGAAGCAAAATGGATCATGCGATAGCGTGCTCATAGTGGAGCAATGACGTTCTCTTACGCCAGCGCTATATATATATGTACATACATATGTGTACATACACGAATGCCTGTTCGAGCTAAAGAGTTTTTGTCAGTCGCCGTTCTACAGTCGTCATCTCCACTACAAAAATTGATTTCCTAGCAGTTTTATTTGTTTATTAAACTAGCATAATTTACAAGTTCCAGCTACAATAAAACAATATCAGTTTATTTGTTGTAAAGACTAAATATCGTTGTTAATAAAGTCATATTAATTAAAAATAAAACTAACTACAGTTGTCGGCTTCACCCTTTGTATACTGCGAATCTGCGCACAAACATTTGGTGCCCCGGGTGAGGCTAATCTGCAAAATTTGCATTTACAACGATAACACAATTGACATTTTAGCAAATGTTTAATGGATAACATTATCATCAAACTGTGTCACTGTGAACAATTTGGAGCATCAAATCGAATAGATAACTGTGCAAATACACCGGCTCATCATTAGTTTTTCTTCTGTCGAGGTGATATCGTTCACCACAAAGCAAATCGATCCCGTTGTTGCTGCTTTCACATTGGATTCCACTGCTCTGTCTCGCAAATTTCGACCAACAAATTATCATCGTTGGCTCGTTTACCGTAATCGCAGTAGGCAGCACATAAAGAACAGTTGGCGCTGCAATATCATCAAAGAACATCGCAGATTGACTTTCAAGTGACCTCTGCTTTGGACACAAAATCAACACCACAATTACTCGGATCACAGCGAACGTTTGAGAAAACGAGGTGAGTGTGTACTTATTGTTGTCTTGAGTGCTTGGTTTACAGCAAAATGAATTCCGAAACTTCACCGTTGGACATCTATACATTGCAATTGGATTTATATCGTCAAGTCAACACGGCGCTAAAAAACTTCAAAAAGGACCCTGAAGCGCGAAAAACTATTACATACTTTGAAACCAGAATCGAAACATTGACGCATTGCTACCACAAATTTGAGAAAAATCACGCTCAACTACTTCGGTCGGAACTCGAGACCGATCACTCCTACTATACTGAGGAATTTCGAGGAATTGTATTTATCGGCTCGAAGTGAAATCGTTGAAGCATTCAAAATCAAATATCCAATGACATTATTCTATGGCAGACCCAAGCGCAGCAAATAATCAAACACTGGCAAGAAACGAAACAATTGCACCGGCTGTTCGATTACCGAAATTAACAGTGCCAAGCTTTAGTGGTAGCTACACCAACTGGCCTGCCTTTTATGATGCTTATCTCCGTCTAATTCCTAATAACATTCAAATTTCTAATATCGAGAAATTTAATTATCTTCGCCTAGCTTGGCCTGATGGTCTCGATGATGATATTATGAAGTTGTTAATAATTACAACGTAACATGGCAAACGTTGGTAGGTCGTTACAATAATTCTAGAGTTTTGTTTACTCATTGTATGCAATTGTTTTTATCTCAACCGAATGTGGCCAAGGAGAATTCAACAAGGTTGAAAAACTTAATCGACACATCACGTTCGTGCCTCAGTGCATTACGCAATTTAGGTATCAAGGTTGATGAATGCGATCAAGTTTTTGTACATTTTCTTATAAGTAGACTACCTCGTGAAAGACATCACTTCTGGGAACAAGATTTGGGAAATTCAAAGGATATTCCAACATTTAAACAATTTTGTGACTTCATAGAAGTTCGTTATCGTACGCTCGAGGCAATTGAATTAAAATCGGGCTATAGTGACTCAAAAGTGGCTTTTTCTGTCCACCAAAGGTCGAGTTCAAAATCACAATCAAACCTTAAACCTAATTTTCGTCGGGAGACAAGGGTGAACTATACTACAAGTTCGATCGACAGTAAACACATTAATTGTACCGCGTGTAAAGAAGCGCACATCATTCGACGTTGTCCGAAATTTTTAGCAATGGATTGTTTCGAGCGCAAAACTATCGTTGATAACAACAAGCTTTGCGTCAATTGTCTTAGTTCTACACATTTGATTTCTACATGCCCAAGTAATCGGAACTGCCAACAATGTGGTAAACGACACCACACATTATTGCATTTTCCTCCACCCATAAACAATTCATCATCATTTGCCCGCGAAGCGGCGACATCGCCTACGTCCTTATCAACTAATCGTACCATCAGTGCTAATCGCATTCGCTCGAAAATTGTCCCATTACTGTCGAACGTAACCAAGTTCACTTCGAAAACCAATGTACTTTTACCCACAGCGGTAGTCAAAGTTAAGTGTGCTGACAGCTCTGTCATTTTATTGCGTACCTTCATCGATCAAGGCTCCTCCGGAGCTCTAGTTAGCGAGCGTGCTGCCCAAACACTTAAGTTGAGACGCTGGCCTATCAGAACTGATATCAAACTAACAAATGGTCAATGCACATCGGGAAAATTCATCACTCAATTTTCAATTCAGTCGCGAATCGATGAAAATTTCCAACTCGACGTGATAGCTTCAATCGTTAAAAATGTTACCGAAGATTTACCAGTCAAAACTATCAACTATCATGATTGGCCTCACTTACGTGATCTTGAATTGCCTGATCCCGAATTTTATCGATCAGCACCTATCGATTTACTTATCGGATCAGACCTATTTTCGGATTTAATCATGGAGGGTCTACGAAAGGGTCAAAGCGATGAACCCATTGCACAACAAACAGCTTTCGGCTGGATTGTATCGGGTAAAGCAATATCAATTTCAAAACCGGAAACATCAGACATCATAACAAATTGTTCTCACATTTCATTGAAAAATTTGGATGCGTTTGTTAAGCAGTTTTACGCTCTTGAAAGTATTCCAATGGAGGAACAATATACACCTGAGGAGATATGGTGTCAAAACTACTACCAAAACACTACAGTTCGTAAGCCAAATGGCAAATATTTAGTACGTCTGCCATTGAAAACGCGTTTTGATCCTAATTTGGCGTTAGGAAAGACACGCCAAGCAGCACTTAATCGTTTTTATTCACTTGAGCGTAAATTCAACAACAATCCCAACATCCGAGATCAATACAATGCAACAATTAAAGAGTATTTCGATCTCAATCAAATTCAGCATGTCACAACTACCGAAGAACAATATTTGCAGTTCCACAACTATCAACCATCGTATTCATGTTGCACATTGCCTCATCATGACGTGATTAAGGAAGATAGCCTGACAACAAAGTGTCGCGTTGTTTATGATGCTTCAGCCAAATCTTCCAATGGTAAATCATTAAATAACATTCTTTACACTGGTCCACGACTCCTAAACGATTTGCTAGCAGTTTTATTGAACTGGCGTCTACATGTTTACGTCATCACTGCGGACATCGAAAAAAAGTTCTGTTGTATCGATATGCATGAAGAAGATTCTGAATACCAACGAATTATTTGGCGCAACCCAGATGGTCAAATTACAGAATATAAACTTACAACGGTAACATTCGGCACCGCGTCAGCACCATACTTGGCAAACGAAACTATACATCGGTTAGCGCGCGATGAACGTCAGCGTTATCCGTTGGCCGAACCAGTGTTAATGAGAGAGACTTACGTCGATGATGTTTACACAAGAAATGAAACTGTGGAACAAACTATTGAAATTCGGAATCAAACACAAGCAGCCTTAGCTTCAGCCGGCATGAAACTTCACAAGTGGGCTAGCAATTCGACGGAATTACTCAAATTAATTCCCCCAGACCAACATTGTAGTTCGACTGCTCTCGAGTTAAACAGTGATGAAACAATGAAAACATTAGGCATGCGTTGGCAGGCAAATAGCGACAGTTTTCGTTATAAGCTCAATTTTGATATCAGTGTCAACCATAAATCCGTTACAAATCGTACCGTGCTTCCGGCAATATCGAGACTATTTGATCCTTTAGGCTTGATTAATCCCGTTATCGTCAATGTGAAGATATTTCTGAAACATTTGTGGTAGTTCAACTTAGATTGGGACGATCCTCTTGCAGAGGGCTTGCTCAATGAATGGAAACAAATTGAATTCGATCTACAAGTTATTAAGGAAATTCAAATTCCGCGCTGGTTGAAATATTTACCGTCCACAATCGAATTCGTCGAAATTCATGCATTCAGTGATGGTTCCACACAAGCTTACGCATCCGACATATATCTTCGCGTTAAAGATGAACAGGATAATTATCATACTAACATTATCACAGGCAAAAGCAAGGTAACACCAAAACCACCAATATGCATTCCTCGTATCGAACTCTGTGCAGCAGTGTTAAACATCAAACTGGTCAAATGGGTACTAAAACACATAAATATCCCCGGAAACCAAATAAAGGTCTATTATTGGACGGATGCTACAATGGTTTTGTCCTGGATAAGAGGTGATATCAATCGCTGGCCTGTTTTCGTCGCTAATCGTATTGGACTCATTCATACCGAATCACACTTCAAGCAATGGCATCACGTTTCGACACATGAAAACCCTGCTGATTACTCATCAAGAGGTTTAACACCAGCTCAACTTATAGATTGCGATTTGTATTGGCATGGCCCGACTTGGTTGTGCAAATCTAAAGACAAATGGCCTGTTTCGGATTGGACCTTTGTAGAGGAAGAAAACCTCGAACAATTAGTCAACGTTGCTGCCTTTGTTCGATCGATACTCGTCTTATACTCGTTTGGTACGCATCACTGCAATATTAAGGCGAGTTAAGCACAATCTTACAAATTCCCAAAAAAAATCGTCGATTAGGTTCACTAACAGCTGCCGAGTTACACGACAGTCTCATTTGTTTAGTTCGGATTATTCAGAAACAATGTTTTTACGCCGAGCTTAAGGCGCTTTCAAGACACGAAATAGTGTCAAGTAAAAGTGATCTTATCAGCTTAACTCCGTTTCTAGACGATAACAAGATTATTCGGGTGCGAGGTCGTTTACAGCACGCGAAAATTCCTTACCGTGAAAAGCATCCGATCATTATACCGAAAAATCATCGTTTTACGCAGCTACTAATTGATTTTGCTCATCAATCAACACTCCATAGGGGAATTCAACTTACCTCAGCATTTCTTCGCAAACGCTTTTGGATAATTCATGTTCGCAAAACAATCGCAGCTAGAATTAAAAAATGCATCGTCTGTTTCCGTCAAAGACCGCAATGTTCGACACAGCTAATGGGAGATTTACCAGAACCAAGAGTTACAACAAACGTTCGTCCATTTTCGGCTACGGGTGTTGATTACACAGGAGCCATTGAACTCAAAGCATCACGTTATCGCGGGCATACCACATACAAAGGCTACATTGCCATTTTTATTTGTTTAGGAACTAAAGCTGTGCGTCTCGAAGCCGTTTCTGGTATGTCAACTTATGATTTTTAGTGCATTTTATTGGTCGCCGCGGTCTTTGTCATGATATGTATAGCGATTGCGGCACAAACTTTATGGGTACTGACAAGGTACATAAAATACAAGCACAAAAATTTCGTGAGTCACTTCAAAGTGATATCGTACCATTTCTGGCTAACAAGGGCATCCAGTGGCATTTTAACCCGCCACATTCGCCAAATTTTAGGGGATTATGGGAAGCAAATGTAAAGGCACTAAAACTTCATTTGAAACGTATTTGCAATGGTACACCGCTCACATTTGAAGAACTATCCACAGTACTGGCAAGAATTGAGTCGTGCCTAAATTCTCGACCGCTGTGCGGGTTAACAACAGACAGTGACGACCGGTAACACGTCACCACAACACAAACAAAAATAACACTAGAAAATAACACAAATAAAAATAACACTGACAAAAATAACACAAACAAAAATAACACAAACAAAAATAACACAAACAAAAATAACACAACCAAAAATAACATAAACAAAAATAACACACAAAAATAACGCCGAGAGGTGTTCTCTGCAAAAGGTGTTCAGCCCCTTGTCTTCGCAAAACAGAAAGAGAATTCTACTTTGTGAGGGTTATAATCCCTAATTGCGGCCGAAGGCCGCCTACGCGGGAAGGTGTTCTCTGCAAAAGGTGTTCAGTCCCTTGTCTTCGCAAAGCAGAAAGATAATTCTACTTTGTGAGGTTATAATCCCTAATTGTGGCCGAAGGCCGCCTACGCAGAAAGGTGTTCTCTGCAAAAGGTGTTCAGCCCCTTGTCTTCGCAAAACAGAAAGAGAATTCTACTTTGTGAGGGTTATAATCCCTAAGCGCGGCCGAAGGCCGCCTACGCAGAAAGGTGTTCTCTGCAAAAGATGTTCAGCCCCTTTTCTTCGCAAAACAGAAAGAGAATTATACTTTGTGAGGGTGATAATCCCTAAACGCGGCCCAAGGCCGCCTACGCAGAAAGGCGTTCGCACACTCGTAAATATCATACACATATATATATATAACTCAGTTGAATAATAACACGCAATAATATGCTTTGCACTTTATTTTATAACATTGATTTTAATTCATCTATTACGCTAAACAACATATATTTATGAAGAAAGATTATATGCAACAGCTTTCAAATACTGCATTAGGTACCCTCAGATTCATACCTTGCCACTACATTTTCTAGTCTAGTATCTAGATCTCGATAAGTTTTACGCTTCTTCGATGCAATCGATCTTCCAGCCATATGCTGATCCAACATTACTTGGGTCAGTTGTTGTTCTGCCTGTAGTGCTACAATGAATTTCCCAATAGAGGAATGAGCGGCTGACACACGCCTATTGAAAGCATTATGCCAGCCCTCTACTGCATTATTGGTTCGTGCCAATTGATTCAGTACTGCTGAGTAAACATTCCAAAGATAAATTGGGGAAACGAGGTTGACGCCAAGTTCCCCGGTGTTCATAACCGATCCAGTTTTCTGTCATATAAGTAAGGACTGTAGAAAGATCTGCTGAATGTTTACGATAATAGCTACTTGCAACTAGCTCCTGATACACCTTCACTACATCCTCGTGATATACGTAAGCCAGAGCCATTAACATCTTGATGTGTAAGGCAAATTTTTCATCTTCGCCATAACGTTTCTTCAGTCCACAAGTCTGTAAGCAGCTTATGAGACACTGAGTAAAATGAAAGTAACAACCTTGCACTGATATGTCTGGAAACTGGCCCTCAACTGCATTTACAAAACCCAATTCAAAATCAGTGACAACTACATCCGGATTTAGTTCTGGCTCTTGCTCTTTCAATTTCTGCAGGATTTTGACGTATAGCTTCTTGGTCTTCTTTGGGGCCAATATATAAACTAATGGCAAAACTTTGTGGTCGATCATACCATGTATAGTATATAGCTGGCTGAAAATAGACGGTACCAAGGCGCATCAATTACAGGTGATAGGGATAGAAGCTGTGCTTCTTCTTATGAGCACGCTTGTGTCAAATTATCGTCTGTTTTGCTTTATTTACATATCCGCGTATACATACACATATACGTATATATATACCCTGCAAACAAATGCTCCCCAAATCTTTAAGAGTGTCGGAAATTTGTTACGATTCTTTTAGAAATCTGTAAAGAACGCAATATGAAGCGGTTGACAAGAACTAGTAAAAAAATTTCTGTATGATTTCTTAAAGAAAATTCTTAAAAAAATTGTGAAACCTTTCAGAATTCTATGAAATCTTGGTATGCAGGGTATACATATACATACGAATATGAATAGATAAAGAAGATGTTGATGACACAAGGAGTTCATACCAACGGTAAATGTTGTTTTTGTACGATTGCTACAACCTGTAGTTGTTGAATCATGGACGGTACTGACGAAAAGGTGCCATCACAAAACCAGTTTTTACAATTTGCTAAACAATGTAAATGTTCTCTTGTCGCAAATATTAGAAAACGTTTCTTATTACCACCACTATCATGCAATAAAAATTGTTCACCAGTCTGTGTCCAAATCTTTCCTACTTGCTGGTGTTAGTATCGGAGGATTAACCGCTTGCCTTACTCTTTGAACAGTACGAATCAATTGTGCCACGGGGGGGTAATTGTGCTGCTGTTTCTGATGAGACGCCCTGTAGGGCCTGCGTAATAATGGCACCAGTCTCAGTGCCTATAGGCTGTCGGCAAGGGCTTTTGCATTGTGGACAACTTTTCGTGACTTCACATCAGAAATATCAGGTGTGTATGCCCACCTTCAGATAATGTGATGATTTTCCCTAAAGAAATGGAAAATAATTTAAAATATGATATTGTGATGTGATGATTTAGTGATGAGTTATTGCCGTCGAAGTACCCATTGAATTTTTGATTACATTTTAGTTACCTGCTGGAGTGCTTGTTGTCGTGTAAATGAGGCAGCTGCATTGTTTTTTACATCCATATTTAATATACCTCCAGGTCACTTTGTAAGGATTTTCACGAAGCAGTTGATAGAGATAATTCTTGTATAATAATAAGGGTTTACCTTTTTGACTAAGCACAAAATACAAAGGCATGGCGTCAACGCAAATAAAATAGCGAAACTGAATAGTTAAATTAAACAATTCAAGTAGAAGCGAGCATTTAGTTTCTCCACCTCACTCTAATAGGCTGACTTTGACAATGTCATACCAAAAGAATCATACTCCGTTATTAAAGAGTATTTTTTAACTTATCAACTTATATCAGTGCATAACACAACTACATACAGCTATGGCCATAGATTTAGCACCAATATTGAAATAATTTTGTTTGCAACTTATGTTTATTATTTGTTTTTAATATAATTCAATCTACATATTACCGAAATCATGGCGCAAGAAACTGGCGAAGTAATAAAACAGCTTTCTCGCTTTATTTTCTGTCAAAATTCGAAAAACTGTCATCAACATTTCAAACTTCTGTGGCCATAGCTGTATTTATGGCATCACTACGGGCGAGGTTATGCAGACGGTCACCGGCTGTATTGGTTCCCAATTGTTGTTATTTCTTAGTCGAAATCATACAAACATATACATATATGTATGTATGTACATACATACGTATGTATGATTGCATACAGAAAAATATATGGCTCTACATAGAACAAAATTTTAAGTGAAAATAACTGCCGCGGCATTATTAAAGTGATATATACTCTTAAAAAAAATGGTTGAGTGAGTGATTGAGTTTATATTGTTTAGCGCATAATATATATTGGCTACTCCGTAGTGCGATGCGAGAGAGAAATGCGATGCGATAGAGAAATGTGATGCGCTAGGCAATTGCATAGTCTAGGTTAGACACGGAAACTTTTGTTGCCGCGAAGACAGGGCGACGAGGAAAGAGGAAGGGCACCGAGTTGCTCGTGCTCGAGCAACATGCTTTGTGCTCTCATTCGCGCTATTGAATACACCAAATTGTCACCTTCTATTTCGGCGAATTAATATTCACCTACCTAATGCACTGACTGGGTGCAACAACACTGCAAAGTGCCAAACCAAACAAATAAATGACCGCATAAAAGGAGATGACAAAAAACCAAGCAATCAGAAGACGGTTGGGCGAGGATTATAATTTTTGCTTGTGTAATTTTAGTTTGTGTTATTTTTGTTTGTGTTATTTTTGGTTGTGTTATTTTTGTTTGTGTTATTTTTGTCAGTGTTATTTTTGACAGTGTTATTTTTGTTTGTGTTATTTTTGTGTGTTATTTTTGTTTGTGTTATTTTTGTTTGTGTTGTGGTGACATGGAACCGTGACGACCTAGCCGTATTAACCCCTGGCCATTTTCTGATCGGCGATTCATTACTTGTTCCACTTGAACAGCTGTTTTGGATGTCTCGCCTACTCGACAATATTTTAAATTACAACGACAACTTCAACAATTTTGGAAGCGCTGGTCTTCGGATTGCCTTAGTCATTTACAATCGCGATCCAAGTGGCGCAATCAACAACCTAACTTGAGAGTAAATGACCTCGTCATCGTGAAAGACGATCGTTTACCACCGAATCAATGGCTAATTGGAAGAATCGTCGATACTCATCCCGGAAGCGATGACTTGATGCGTGTTGTTACCGTTCGTACCAAAAATGGAAATTATAACCGTTGCGTGTCGAAGATTTCTCGTCTACCCATCGATACACCTTATGAGCACTCAATGTAGTACACACTCTCGTAACATAAATAGCCTCTTTTTCTTTTGTTTCCCATCAGATCTAGCAAATACCACAGTAGCATCAAGCCAGCATAGAAACTATATATGTAACAGCGGCGTTTAACATTTACCGTCAATTCAGTGCGGATCATTTATCGACTATGGGGATTCGTATGCCACGGATATGGCATAGCGGGCCGGCATGCGTGAACGCACCTTACAATTCTAAATTTATTTATCTAAATCACTCACTCTGGGAGCTACATCCACGAACGAGAAGCAAAATGGATCATGCGATAGCGTGCTCATAGTGGAGCAATGACGTTCTCTTACGCCCGCGCTATATATATATGTACATATGTGTACATACACGAATACCTGTTCGAGCTAAAGAGTTTTTGTCAGTCGCCGTTCTACAGTCGTCATCTCCACTACAAAAATTTATTTCCTGACAGTTTTATTTGTTCATTAAACTAGCATAATTTATAAGTTCCAACTACAATAAAACAATATCAGTTTATTTGTTGTAAAGACTAAATATCGTTGTTAATAAAGACATATTAATTAAAAATAAAACTAACTACAGCTGTCGGCTTCACCCTTTGTACACTGCGAATCTGCGCACAAACATATGCATATACATACATGACCTGTTCAACCGGCCTCGTCTTAGATAACTAGTGCAATTATATACATGAAAAATTTAATTCAAACGAAGTATAAGGGTTTGTCGCTTAATCTCACTCAACCTCGGAAGCAATAGACGTATTCAATAGAAATATTAACGCGATAGAACGCAAAACGGTTAGATGACCCTGTTCGGAGACCGCACGGGTTTTGGGCGGCAAAATTCACCCTACGTAGCCTACCACCTACAAGACGTCTTGTGCGGGTGTGCCAAGCAAATGTAGTTTGTTCACCCTACCAATCTCCCCCACCTGCTTTTCTAACTTATACCCGGACTCTCCTCAAAAGCAATTCGTAAATTCGTATGTGTGAGACTGCGCGAATAATCCTGATTAACAAACCTAGCGAACTAGACTATGAACTATCTCAGCGAATAACAAATTGGATGAACTAGGAAAATAAAACGTTATCAAGGAAAACTTAAGCTACTTTACGTCGTCGTTGAACTTAAGGAGTATCGCCTTAGGATTAAGTTGTTTTATAATGGTTGATGATGATCACAATATAATAACCACGTGCTTATTTAAAATCGCCTGGTGCGGCGCAACTGCCGGTTGCAGCTCTTGCACGTAAATTTTCGCGCACACTAACTTCGCGATTTCTGCCGTCAAAATTTGCTATGCACCCGAAATCACGTGTAAAAACTTACAGGCTCACCGGACACTCTGGGTGCTGCTGGAAATTTTCCTCGAGACTACTCTGTCACTCACGTACCCTTGCTCTTCAGATTTGCTGCCATGAAGGCTCAACATTCAGCATGCAACATAACTGAAGGCTCATAAAGGAGTTTCTGGAGCCACCCAGGGCCTGACCATGGAGGTATAAATTCAAGACGCAGAGGATGGCCGCTCCCAAATACAGAAAGAGTACTCCCTAGGCGCACACCGTACACGCGCCCTGTTGCCGGCAAAATTCTGCTGGTGTAGGAACTTGGTGTTCTTCGCTCACTCTCTTCTGCGTGATGGTTTCGCTTCAACCTGGACAGGTGCTTTCGACAGTTCAGCTGGTGCCGCCAAGGAATTGTTTGCTGCTTGTCTTTGGCTAAAATTAGAGCTCCGAGAATTGCTTCCACCTCAAGCAACTATTGCCGGAAAAGGAAAGAATGTGCTGGAGATTCTTTGCACGTAAGAAATTTTGTCAGTGAAACGTGAAATGTCAGCTGAGTGGGAGGTGTTCGGTAAAGGTGGCTCATGGTCGCATTTGCGCCGGCCAAATTTGTTCTAAATCCGTGTGACCGCAACAGGGCGAGTGATTTAGCTAAGGCTGCGATGATGAAGCGCTCGAAAAGCTGGTCTTATTTTAATGTCTTTGTAATGTCTAGATTATGTTCGGAGATCTTTCGCGGGATAGATACCGACGGAACGCCCTCTTACGTCGCCTACCTCATATAAAGAGATACCCTTAACGGCAAGAATAACCGACTTGAGATACTTAGCTGCGAGTTTCGCATTATATCCTTCGACATCATTGCTCAGCTTAAAGTTCTTCCGGTAAACAGTCTGGCCCTCGCGATATACAATTGGACGAGATCTTGTGTTATATGCTCGCTGTCCCTTCCTATGCGCCTCGTCTAGTCCCTTTACCAGCTTTTCCCTTATTAACGCAAGTCGATCTGGCGTAGATAAAATCTCTGCTTCGGTTTCACACAATGAGCCTACTCTTCAGAGTATATCGTACGCATTCCCATGTTGGATCATGGTCTGCCCAAATACGGCTTTATATGGTTCCATATCAATCGCTTCGCGAATTGCGCTACGCAGCGCGAAAGCCGCTTCTGAGACGTACTGGTCCCAATTACGGTGATCTCCCCCATTCAAATACGTTCGGATTATGGCAAGCAGGGATCGTTGCACCCGCTCCGATGCGTTGGCCTGTGGAGCGTAAAGCGCGGTACTGACATGTTTAACACCATACCCTTGTATGCACTTCGCAAAGCATTCGGACGTAAATTGTCGGCCATTGTCGGAGTGGATGACCTCCGGAACACCGAAAACGTGCGATATAATGTTCGGGGAATTAGAGCATTCGCAAAGCTCACACTCGGTAATGAACTTTCTCACATCTCCCGCCATGCCTGGCCAATAATACCAAGCTCTCAACCTGTACAGTGTTTTGGCGATTCCGCCATGGCCTCCGGACCTGTTGCAATGCATCTCTCTAAGGAGCGGTTCTCTCAGACCTTCTGGAACCCAAATTTTCCATAAAGACTCCTCCGTTTCGTCCGATAGCCTAGGAAGAACCCTTTTATATACAACGCCGTCTGCAACACGTAGATCTGGCAACCGAATGGCGTTTTTGTTGACACGCCGTTTCAGGGACGCATACGCCTCGCTCGAAAACTCCGCTGAGTTCGGGTCCAGCCTAGGTACCATCTCTTGAACCACGATCTCCTCCATATGCATGTGGCTCCGGGCATCGGGTACCACATTCTGAGCCCCTTTCCGATGCTCTATCTTAAAATCGATCGACTGCAACTTCAGACTCCATCGGGCAAGACGGCCCGAGAGGTCCTTCTGCCCCATCAACCACTTGAGGCTCATGCGGTCGGTAATGATGGTGAACGGAAGGCCCTTTATGTATGCGTGAAACTTCTGCACGCTGACAACTGCCGCCAGGCACTCCAACTCCATGATAGTGTAGTTCCGCTGCGCGGAGTTCAGTTTATGCGACATGAAAGCGATGGGCCTTTCGAAATAGGACGCTTCCAATGCCTTGCGTTGAAGCATCGCACTTAATGGAGAAGTGCTTCTCGAAGTCCGGGTTTACCAGTACATCCGTAGAGATCAGCGCTTTCTTTAACTCTGCGAAATCTTGTATGGCCTCCTCGGTCGCCGCAAATGCCTTTCTCTTTCGCAGGCAATCCGTTAACGGTGCGGCCGTCATGGCGAAATTGGGTAAACCGCCTATACCACCCGCACATGCCCAAAAATCGCCGTAGCTGTTTGATGGTTGTTGATGGACTAGAGTTTTGCTTGGTCGGTTTTCAACTGACCTTGTCCCACAATAAAGCCGAGCTACTTAGTTCCTTTTGGCAAAATTTCGACTTCTCCAAGTTAATCGTGAGACCGCGCCTGCAAGACATTCGGCTACTTCCGCCAAGTGCACTAGATGAGAGTCGAAATGCGGAGAACAGATCAACAGATCATCTATGTAAACGAATACATGCTCTCGTAACCGAGAAGGGATGACCTTATCCATTAGACTGTAGATTAGATCTACAAAGTCTCTGGCTGGCGCTGCACAGTCCGAACGGCATCACTTTAAACTGGTACAACGGCCGGCCGGGGACTGTAAACGCGGTTTTTCCCTAGATGAGCTCTCCAAAGGGATTTGCCAAAAGGCATCCTTAAGGTCAATTCCCGAGATAAAGTAGGTTTCCCTCAGCCGTGATAAAATTCCTTCCACATGTTGCGTCGGATATGCATCCTCTTTAGTGCGCTCATTTAGTTTACGCATGTCCACGCACAAGCGTTTCTTTCCCGGTTTCTCAACCAGAACGATTGGCGAACTCCAGGAGCTATTGCTCTCCTCAATGACGTCAAGCTTCAGCATACGGTCAATCTCGTCATACATTGGATAATGTCTCTGGTTTATGGGAATCGTATCGTCGAAAAGTTCTATGAGGTGTTCCATGACGTGTGTCCTCCCCAGGCCGAGCTCCGTAAAAGATGGAAATAGCTTTTTCACTCGCTCCAGCCTTCTAAGGTCTGTTGCTGCGAGGTCAATTTGGTTCGGGTCCCTCATATCGAGTTCGGAAACTACTGCTGGTGCAATTCCGAAAGCATCTCAAAAATCAATTCCCAGGTAGAGATCCTGTTGAAGACTTGGCACTAAATACAGCACCATCTCTACCATTTTTCCGCGCCAGCTAACCGTATCACTGACCTTGCCTACTACAGCCTGTGTTTTACCGTCCGCAGTCTTCAAACTCTTATTCATCATATGTACCTTGTCTTTCAGTCTGTCTGTCCGCTGTCCAATTATCCCTGCACCTGAATACCGTCTATGTCTACCCTAACGTAAGGCCGTCTATCCCTCCTCGGATCACCGTCCCTTCAATCGCCTTCATTTCCTTCTTTTTGTCGCGTGAGAGTTTTCTAATTTTTTAAATTTTCTTCCAAATCCTGCTATGTTCTGCTTTGGGCACATCTATATGTGAGCCAGAGTCACTTCCAAATATTCGCTTCTTGGCGGCGTCGTATCTCTGCTGCCTCTCCTGCAGCGAAAGTAACGGTGTTACCTTCCGCTCGCTCCTCGCATCGCTCGTCGTTTGGAGTTTCATAAGAGGTTTTATGCTTCCGGGCTCTGGCACCATTGGCAAGGCTCCCCGGTTTTCCCGCCAATATCTCATGCTAGGACGATTGCATTTATAGCACGTCACACGATGCAGTTTGTCGTCGCAGGTGCTGGATGTTACGCACCCCGGCTCGTCGATCGCCTTCTTAGGCCCCGCATCTCTGTGTGGATCTTTTCGTGTGAATTTGTCCTTTGCCGGTCTATACAATGCCTCTACTGTATCAGGATCTTTCTCGGCTGGTTCGATATCGAGCTCCTCCACCGTCTTTCTGCGGAACGTTTTCGGCTCGAACTCCGCCAAGTGTTTCCCAGCCCGACGGCATTCCGATCTCAGTTCTTCTAAAGTATCTATCCGGCATCCGAAAATCAAGTTTTTGATTCGCGGCCTAAGGTTTCTTCGGATGTGATTCCTCATCACAGTCCGCCTTCCGAAAGTGCTCCACAATAGAGCAACGAAAGAAATTATATTCTCCGACATCTCCGTCGCAATGCTCCTCCATGTACAACCAGCACCATTCTTGGGCCTGCCCCTCTAAAAGCAAATGAAAATTCGCATACAAGTCCTGCGGCGAAATGTTGTGCATCTTCCGAAGCGTTTCGACTCTAAATAAAAATCGTTCGATGGGAATCGACTTCGGCCCCCCCATCAAACTTAAGGTTCCAGTTACGAACAACTTTGGTTGCATCCCTCTCGAAGCAGAAGCTCGACTCGCGTTTGCGTTTCGTCGAAGTCGGCGGAAGCTTTTTATTCGCCCCTGTTGTGGCCTCGGTTCTGCCAGGAATGCGATCTTCCTCGATTGATCCAGTGTCATCGGTATCCATTTCTGAATGCCAGTCTCTACGACTTGCAGGTGTTCGCTCGCGAATGTCCCCACTTTCCAAGCTGGACAACCTGTCATATCCTTTCGCAGGGTTTGAATCAATCCTTTGACCGCGTCCGTTGTTGAGCGGCTTACATCCATTTGGTATTGACAGAACATGGGCTCAAATTTCCGCAATAGCTCTTCTCCCATTGCATCCAACGCCACGGTCTTAGGACTCCGCTTATCCGCTTGAACTCCTCCCTTACTCGCTGTAGCCACATCCGAGTCTTGCCCATCCGGAACGCTTCCTGCTTGCGCGCCCTGATCGTCATGTCCAATATCTTCTTTCGTAATTTCAATAGCAGTCTGCTCTGCTGGAGCATCGCCCCTGAGCCCCACACTCGTCTTTGACGGGTTCGTCATTTTGCACAACGCACCCACCAAAAAAAATCTTATTTAAATATATAGAAAAGGAATAATATGTATGTAATTGCTGGAATAAATTAATATCGTAGCGTATTAAGTTAGCCTAAATGTTAAATTTAGAAGGAAATATGTAATATATATCAAGAGCTTGTGTCATTAAGGTTTATGCGATAATGTGATAAAACGATGTGTTGAAATGTAGCGTGAAGTTGTGACTTTGATTTCCAGATGTGACGCCTGTCCGCCTAACGTTGTCTGTCAACTTACTGTCCAAAAGAAATATATTTAATTCGTGAACCCCTAACACGACACTGCAGTCCGACAGATCCCTTTTGTCTAAACTGGATATCGTTAGCCGCCCACCTAAGCAAAAAAATACTAACGCTGCAGACACATTCAGCTGGCCCTTCAAAAGTCCAGCTAAGATATCTTAATAGCTCCCCCCGGTTACAACCCGGTCCCGATACATTAGTTCGCTCTAAATATAGCTGAACGAGATACCTGTTAACCCGATCTGATCTAAATTTCGGCGGCGTTTGACCCCTGCCACAATTGTCCAGCTGTGAGTCAGCCAAGCAAGCTGCCAGTAGCCTAACCATCAAATTTTCAAGACCACAACTACTCATCGACACATTTGGATGGCGCGAAACTCTGTCCAATCAAGATACCAAACGCATAGCCTACAGCCAACCAAAACGAATCAAAAATTTAAATAAATTATGTGGTGTTCCGCACCTGTGTCCGAAAATTATTTATTAAGGAGCACCACTTCGCTGTGGGCCCCACGTTGGGCACCATTTTGTTACGTACGGGTTGCCAGATGCCACGCCTCCTTGCTTTCAACACGAAGACCTCCTCACTCTGCGCCCGCATCCACACACATGCTCGGTTCGCCACGGGGTACGCTTGCTTTTAGCACGAGCTAGCTCGTCGGACTGTGGGATGCTGTGACCACCGCTGCATGGAGCCGCACATTACAAAAACTCGTACCCCTCTACTGCTTGATAGGGACACCACATACCCACCCTCAATTATTCCCCCACCCCTACCTTGACCCCATTCAAAGGCCCTTGCTGCCACTGGTGTTATATGGCCGGCGATCATCTTCCTTCCCTACCATTGTCGACAGTGGCCAGAATCGACCTCGACCCCGAACTATAAGCCGCGTGTCTCCTACGCTTTCATTCTACCCCGTCCATCGTCCAATGTCCGTCCGCCCACACGCCCACATCTGGAATCAATTTTCACACATTAATTCGATTAGCAATCCATAATCAATTTATTCACACAACCGCTTACTCACTACACATTGTTCTTAAACTATGTATGCATGTACATATATGACCTGTTCAACCGGCCTCGTCTTAGATAACTAATGCAATTATATACATGAAATATTTAATTCAAACGAAGTATATGGGTTTGTCGCTTAATCTCACTCAACCTCGGAAGCAATAGAGGTATTCGATGGAAATATTAACGAGATAGAACGCAAAATGGTTAGATGAACCTGTTCGGAGACCGCAGGGGTTTTGGGCGGAAAAAATCCGCCCTACGTAGCCTACCACCTACAAGACGTCCTGTGCGGGCGTGCCAAGCCAATGTAGTTTGTTCACCCTACCAATCTCTGCTTTTCTAACTTATACCCGGACTCTCCTCAAAAGCAATTCGTGAATTCGTATGTGTGAGATTGCGCGACTAATCCTGATTAACAAACCTAGCGAACTAGGCTATGAACTACCTCAACGAATAACAAATTGGATGAATTAGGAAAATAAAACGTTATCAAGGAAAACTTAAGCTACTTTACGTCGACGTTGAACTTAAGGAGTATCGCCTTAGAATTAAGCTGTTTTATAATGGTTGATGATGATCACAATATAATAACCACGTGCTTATTTAAAATCGCTTGGTGCGGCGCGACTGCCGGTTGCAGCTCTTGCAAGTAAATTTTCTCGCACACTTCGCGATTTCTGCCGTCGAAATTTTCTATGCACCCGCAATCACTTGTAAAAACTTACAGGCTCACCTGACACTCTTGATGCTGCTGGAAATTTTCCTCGACACTAATCTGTCACTCACGTACCCTTGCACTTCAGATTTGCTGGCATGAAGGCCCAACATTCAGCATGCAACATAACTGAAGGCTCATAAAGGAGTTGCTGGGGGCACCCAGGGCCTGACCATGGATGTATAAATTCAAGACGCAGAGGATGGCCGCTCCCAAGTACAGAAAGAGTACTCCCTACGCGCACACCGTACACGCGCCCAGTTGCCGGCAAAATTCTGCTGGTGTAGGAACTTGGTGTTGCTTCGCTCACTCTCTTCTGCGTGATGGTTTCGCTTCAAAGGAATTGTTTGCTGCTTGGCTTTGGCTAAAATTTGAGCTCCGAGAAATGCTACCACCTCAAGGAACCATCGCCGGAAAAAGGGAAAGAATGTGCTGGAACGTAAGAATTTTTGTCAGCATGTAAAAAGTGAAACGTCAAATGTCAGCTGAGTGGGAGGTGTCCGGGAAAAGTGGCGCATGGTCGCATCTGCGCCGGCCAAATTTGTTTTAAATCAGTGTGACCGCAACAACTTTTAAAATCTAATGTCAACTATTGTGAGTATAATTCGTATAAAACTAATACGACGGTTAAACAAAATACACAAGGTGATGTTGTGAACAAAGCTGTGGATCAGTCAATCAAAAACAAAAATCGAAACGAAGGTTCGAATGTTGTATGTTTTAATTGCCGTAAGACTGGGCATATATCACGACTGTGATAAACCACAAAACGTGTAAAATGAAGCAAATGTAACAAGCGCCGGAGCTGCCAAAAGGGGCATGTAATGCGATCAAGGCAACAAAAAAGCAAATGTACATACAAAATATTATAAATCAATTACAGTGTTCTGATTGGTGAAAATGTGTTGTGCTCACATGGTAATCGCTTTATGATTAGGGATGCAAACGATGCATCGATATTTTTGAAACATCAATAATATCGGTTCAAAATCGATGTTTGCCATCGATGTTTACAATTTTCCAAAATCGCAAAATTACGATACATCGATGAGAGTTTCAGGATGTCTTACTTATGCTTCTAAAATTTTTTGACTGAGCATAAAATCAATTACTTTTTCTTTTGAGGAGCATTCAGAAATTCCGAGTTTACTCTTATCTTTGGATATTAAAAATGCTTACTTAGTCATTAAAAAAAGGACCGGGAAATTTCAAAATAATGATCTGAAACGAAAGAATATTGTTACGACTATCCTCGAAGCTTTGGGGGATTTCCCAAATATACTCCGGCTCGTCTCGCTGGATTGTTAAATAAATGCTCACGATGACCAAATTGTAGTACAATTAACTTTATTGTACAACAAACAATTTAAAATACTCGCGTATACAGTAAAAACACTACAATACTTGCAATTACAACGCTTTACCGAACTTGTTACACACAATTAAACTTATAGCTTGCTTATTCGCAACTCGCTTCTCTGCTCACTTTACTTGTAGCTTGCTGACTTGTAACTCACTCACCTCGCGGTGGCGGCGCCCTTATATACCTGCGCTGGCACTTATGGCAACTCCAGAACATTCTGAAGTTTATCGCTCATTCTCTTTCTCTCGCTGTTCGCAGTGTTCATCCAACTTGACGTTTCTCTTTGTGGAACATTCTACGTCATTCTTCGAACATTCTACCTATTTCTCGTTGTTCGCTTTGTGTTGCCGCAGTATTCGCCACACTGCCCTCCACCTAAGTCTGATCGTCCCGATCAGACACACTTGCCGCTCCAACCGCTGCAAGTCTTTCCAAGTGGACCACTTTCATTTTGGTCTTCGGTCTCCCCATTGTCTGGATTCGATGCACTGTGTCCTTCAGCCGTTTGTCAATCCTATACGGACCTTTCCAGTTACGATGTTGTTCGGAGGTGAAGCCTTTCGTCGGCTGCGGCATGTGCAACAACACC
>NW_023459758.1:17308-49769 GCF_013731165.1 Rhagoletis pomonella | reverse complement strand
AGTAAGGTGGTTGGAGGTGACCCCCCAACCGACGAGCTAGCTCGGGATGCCTGAATGCCAACCAACCTTACCCCAATAGCCAGCGACGTAACATACTGGAAAAGAGGGCGTGGCAGCTCCTATACTAAAATTTTCATGTTGTATATCTCTTGAAATATTTGTGTTAGAGCATTGGAACTTGCTGACGAGATAAATAAAATTAATTCCATACTCATGGGAAAATATGGGCGGTATTGGAAAAGGGGACGTGGCACCTCCCATAGTCACATGACCCCTTTAATTCCTTCTGACGTGGGGTGAAACCCGCGGGTGAAGCTAGTAAATAATAAATAAATGGGGTTTGAAACCTACTTTATTATTTAGGTTGAAGAATATTTCATTTCATTATCATCAATTTATATGAATTTAACAATACATTAGCGTGTACATATCTGATAAAGGAACTTAAAACATGTCGAAAAGAGATGCAAAAAAACTTAAATCAACATATGTATTGTGTGGCGGAAAGAAGTTCATAATACTAGTGGCAGAAATAAAAGAATCTCCTTATTTCAACCAGTTTAGTCTATATTTCGTTTCTTTATTTAATATATAAATTTTTGTATAAAATTCTACCTCATTTTATATATTTAACTGCATTTATAGGGTTCGAACGATACTATCGATATTGAGTAAGCATCGATACTGAGGGTATAAAAATGAGTACTTTAATACTCGATACCTTATTTGGTGATTTTACTCGATACTTTGCAAAGTACTCACAGTATCGAATACTTTTTAAAAAACACACATTTTAAATTTTTTTCTTCCATTGGCAACCCAATTTTCTTTGCTTATATGGATTACTATCATTCAATTTTGTCCATCACTTAAGATAACTGAAATTTCGTGTAGTCTGTTGCATAACGTAAACCAAATAAATTAAAGTTTAATGGCCTTATTCATAAAAAATTAGGTAGGTTTAAAGAGCTTAATAAAATGACATCATACATACATTTTTCAGTTTATAAACCTTTTTTTTTATGAATAAGGCCATAAAACTTTACGCAAAGTTCACGAAAATGCAGAATTTTTAGAAAATTTTTGGGTATGCAGTTTTGTAACCTATTCAACTTTACGTGTAGCCTACTACCGTTAACTTTTAATTCAAACTTGCACATTATTATACTAAAATTTAATAGGCTACAAAAATGCATACCCAAAAAGGTAAAAAAAATCGTAATAAAATTTTAAATTCGTGAAAGTATATATATGTATGTATATGTGTACATTTAACGTTAAAATTACTTCTAACGTGAAAGTAAGTTCTGCAATGAAATAAAAATCAAATATTTTCAATTTTAATTGTTTTAATTTCAGGAAATAACTCGATATACGATTGAAGAATAAAATCATTTTAGTACCCCAAAAAACGTATTTTAATGAGTCCGATACTGAGTAGTATCGATACTTTTTGCCTGATACCTTTAGAGTATCGATACCATGAGCTCGATGCCATAATGAGTAATCAGTATCGATACCAAAGTCTCAAATTTCGAACCCTATGCATTTAAATGCGCATTTCAAAATTTGTACAACAATTATAAAAATGCAAAAACAATTTGCCAAAATTTCGAACTTTATACTCAGAATTTTTAGAAAAATTTTTGGTACACAATTTTATAGCCCATTAAGTTAGAGTAGGGTAACATGAAGTTTCATGCAATTACAAAATACCGTTGATTTTTGGGAATTTTCTAAACGATGCTGGGCATTTTCTTCCATATAAGCAAATTGCCGAACATACTTTGTATGGAAAAAAATGCGTGACACCTCCAGCAAAAAAATTGTAAAAATCAACGTTACTTTTAGTCACTTGAAACTTGCACTTTATCCTCCTGTACTTTAATGGGCTATAATTATAAAACTGCGTACCTAAAATTTTTCTAAAAATTCTGAGTAAGAAGATTGAAACAGTTTGAAACAAAAAAAATCAAACCACACCAAGCAATCAATATACTCACGACACTATGGGCCAAATACAGTAAAACTGCGTTTTTAGTTTTATAATTTTTTTTACTAAAACTTTATAATTTCAAAGATATGTTAAATTCTAAAAAACTATTTAAAAAATTCAGTGCAACGTAGAATAAAAATGAATACCAAATAAAAGATAAAATTCTGTAGGATTAAAAAAAAATTAAAATTTTTCGGGCTCGCAAGGACTAACAGCGATTGAAATGCCCTTTTAAAAATTTTATTTTTTTAAGCTAATAAAGTTAGAAGGACTATATTCGAGGATGTTGTCAAGTTTATATCAGTCCTTAACATATAATTTTTTCAAAATTAATATTGCTAAATTTCAAGGATATTCAAGGATTTTTAAGGACATTTTCAATACCTTATGCACCAAAAAATTTAATCTATTCTTTCTCTACGGAATTTTCTCTTTAATTTGATGTCCATACTGTTTTCCTAAGTACACTGCACTAAATTTTTTTAAAGCATTTTCTGAATTACTCATATCATTCAATTTTCAAAGTCCTTTTAAAAAAACCTGATGTCAGAGAGAAAAGCTAAAAACGCAATTTTATACTGCATATATTTGGCCCATGGCTTCGCGAATATATTGATTTTTAACCGACTTCCAAACAAGGAGGAGGTTATCAGTTCGTCGGAATATATTTTTTTTTTTTATGTATGTTACTGCTTAACTTTGCACCACGTCAATTTCAATAATTCTTTTTGCAACGGAAAGGTAGTGTCTCAGAGGTGGTCCCATACTAATTTGGTTTAGATCCGATAATTGGATCATGAAATATATAGATATACATATATTTTTTTTAAGTCGGTTTTTTTTTGCTAAAAATTACTTGTTTGTGTGTAAAATTGCCTGTCGCACGGTGTTATGTGTATGTATAATTAGCTGGACATATCGAGGCCTAACCGCCAAAAGGGGGCGTAAGCGACAACATGTCCTATTTCCTGTTTTTGACAGAAATCGATTACTTACCACCATACGCACCAGCTGTCAAAATTTCAAAGTCCTACGAAGTACCGTTACAAAGTTATTGCGAAAACAATTTTGGCGTAAGTGCTTAATTGTACTCTGTTTACATTTTTTTGTGCCCGCAGTGTCGGTTAGGCCTTTTTCTCCGTGAACAATTTTTCATTGCAGAGGGGAATTGTTACATTTTTAACCGACTTCCAAAAAAAGGAGGAGGTTATCAGTTCGTCGGAATATTTTTTTATTTATTTTTATTTTTATTTTTTTTTTTATGTATGTTACCGCATAACGTTGGTGGTCCCGTACTAATCTGGTTAAGATCCGATCTGTGGATCATGAGATATATATATATATATATATTTTTTTTATATGAGAGTTGAATTCGGTTTTTTTTTTGCTAAAAATTACTTGTGTGAAAGTTTTGAAGTGCCTCTATTTTTCTTCCAAATATGGACTATTTACAAACAACGGTAAATTCATATATTTATGGTAGATTAAGATTTTGAATCAAAAGTATAAAAATAGAATACATGTACATGGTCTGATTCTGTGCTTGTTTCTTAAAATATTGCACTCCAATAAGGCAAAAAAGGCTCATCCTCTGCCCTTTGATGCTTTGTCAGGCGAGATGAGTGCCCTGAAAAGCAGAAGGTTGCTTAAAATGCCAATATTATAACAAGATATAAGAATTGAGTTAAAAGAATACGATAAGAATAAAATAATTGAGTTAAAGCATCAGAATGGTTTTTTAATGCAAAAAAATGTTTTTGAAAATATATCTTTTGGCTTAACCGCCGCAATTGCGAGCTGTAGCTTTTTTTTGTGGCGGCAAAAAGAGCGTAAGCGACAAAATCACCTGTTTCATTAAAGATGGGCAGATAAAACCACCAGTATTATATACCTAACATCAAACGTAACTTGTTCAATGACCTTCACGTTAGTATCTACAGTAATTGCCGTGCTAATAAAAAAAGTAAGTACGTAAGTAAGTAAGTAAGTAAGTAAGTAAGTAAAAGTATGTACATATCTACTTTGTCTCATAACCAATATACATACATTCATACATATGTACATACATACATATAGCTGCTTTTGCTTAAGATTATATTTTCTATCTAGATCCCTCTCCCCATGTTCGTTCTAATTACATTTATGTTATTCTGTTTTCCTTTATCTTCATTTTTATCTTTATACTCTATCGACAACAAAAACGATAGTAACATCCAATGAAATATCAATAACAAAACCGATAAAATATCGACACCAAAATCGATGAAAAATTCAATAAAAATTTCGATAGCGAAATCGATAATAATATTGGTAGCAAAATCTATTAGAAACTCGATAAAAATATCGCTAAAAATATCCATAACAAAATCCTTAAAATATTGATAACAGAATTGATAAATACCGACAACAAAATCAATAGATATCGATAACAACATCGATAAATATCGATAACAAAATCGATAAAAATATCCACAAAAAATCGCTAAAAATATCGATAACAAAACCGATAAATATCGATAACAGAATCGATATTAAAATCGATAAATATCGATAATATCGATCGAGTGGATTGACATCAATAACAAAATTTTTAAATATCGATAACGAAGTCGATTAATATCGATAACAAAATCGATAAATATCGATAACAAAATTGAAAGAAATATCGCTAGTAGAAACCCAGCAAAAAACACGACTACCACAGAAACGAAAGTGGAAACGAGCTAGGCGATGGGAATCGCTTACCGTTTCGCTTCAAGAAGGCCTTATCTTAACATGGGCATGTTATTGGAGGTAAGCCCTTACCCGCAGCATTACCTTCAAACGAACGCATGGATAAACAGAATCCAGAGAAGCGAACAAAGAATGTCTTACAGAGAAACTAATGTAGAATGCCTAGATGAGTACATACTTATTTATATTAAATTGAAATCAGAAAATGTCTTAAAAGATTAAAATTAATTAAAATTTTTATAAATCAGCGTACATATGTATGTATTTTGGTATTTAGATAATCTTTAAAATCGGTATGTACATACATGCATATTTAATTAAGCTTAAAATTGTACTTCCTCACTCTTGTACGTCACTTCATTGACTGACTTCAACTTCGCTGCAAATTGAACAAAGCAAAACACGATTTTTATGCGAGACAAATTTCCACAGAAAGTAACGGTAGAAAAAGAATTTTTGGATATTCATTCCACTTTTCAGCTGACTACGATACAGCATTCTACTTTGCATTCCCCGAAATGAAGCAAAGAAGCGAAACAAATAAAATATTGTAGGACATTCTACTTTGCATTCCCCGAAATGAAGCAAAGAAGCGAAACGAATAAAATATCGTAGGACATTCTTCTTTGCATTACCTGAAATGACGCAAAGAAGCGAAACAAATAAAATATTGTAGGACATTCTACTTTGCATTCCCGGAAATTAAGCAAAGAAACGAATTAAAAAATAAATATTATTGGACATTCTAATTTGCATTCCCCGAAATGAAACGAAGAAGCGAGACAAATAAAATATTGTAGCACATTCTACTTTGCATTACTGGCAATGCCTAAAAGAAGCGAAAAATTCGAAGGCATTATAACGCTATGCCTTCTAGAACACGTATCGATTACAAAATCGATAACAAATCGATAAAAATATCGATAACAAAATGGATAAAAATATCGATTATTATGTCGATAAGTTCCGAAAATATCGATAGCAAAATTGGTAACAATATCGATAGAAATTTCTATAAATAATCGATAACAAAACCGATAAAAATATCGATAAGTCCCGAAAATCTCTAAAGTCCCCAAATAGATCCCAGATTGAGTCTCTGTGTCTCGCTCTGTATCCTTTCCTCTTTAATTACCTTTATTTTAATCTTTGTTCCCCCATCTTCATCTTTACTTTTATTGGTATCCTCATCCTCCTCTTTGTCTTTACTTTTATGTATATCATTTTCTTCATCTAAATATTCCCCTTCAACTTTGCCCTTATATAGAAATGCAGCAAAGCCTCGAATGAGCGAAATCTTGGAAATTACTTATTTGTCGACTTCAAAGCCGCTTTCGACAGCACTAAAATGAGTTGCCTATATGCCGCGACGTCTGAATTTGGCATACCCGCGAAACTGATACGGCTGTGTAAATTGACGTTAAGCAATACCACCAGCTCCGTCAGGATTGGGAAAGACCTCTCCGAGCGTTTTACTACCCAACGGGGCTTCAGACAGGGCGACTGCTTTCCACACACACTCTATGGCCGTTTTGTTACATGGCGCAGAAGCATGGACAATGAAAACATCCGATGAGGCGGCGCTATGGGCCGTCGAGAGAAAACTCGGGCCCAGTACTAAAAAATCACGGGCCCCTATATATACATTGTATTAATTTAAAAGCATATGACCCAAATCGCCGAAAACGAGACCAAGGAAAAAATTGTTTCTCAGGTTTCGCAGATTTTTGATTATATCTGGGTCATGCATATTCTAAGGTATCGGACAACGTAAATATACACGAATCTTCTTCTCTCAATCATGATAATTAGTGGTGTGCTGAATTTTCGGTACCCAATACTTAAGAAAGATTTCGGTACCCAATACTTCCTTCTCGGTACCCAATACCGATTCTATACATAATTGCAGCTTTTTGACATAATTTTCAACAGAATATCTGTCAAAAAAGTAGCATCGACTTTATTTCGACTATGAATATGCTTCACAATAAGTACGAGTAAGACGATGCTCTCCCAAAAGTTGAACAATTTGTACTAAGCAATGTGGAAACCACATATCAAAACACTCTCATCGCTTTCTTGATATTGTCGCAACAGTAAACTACCATTTTATTAGTTTCCACCTTCGTAGATCTAAAATTTAAGAAAAATGTTTTGACGGATGAAGGAAGTCTTTCAAGGCCCCGGTCAAAAATCAGCTGGTTTGAATTCGTTCTATACATTTTAGTTGTTAATATTGATTTGCCGCATACGCGTGCGTCAAAAATTGAGAGTTGGGCAAATTTTATCAGTTGCGTCAACACATGCGTCTATTCAAAATCACAGAGTTGACTTGGATGCCAGTCAAACGCATCCCTGTGACGCAGAAAAGAATTTCTATCTTTTGCTACAATGAATGCTCTGACAGCAAATGTTCTTAGTTTTTGAATTTGAATTTTACGATTGAAAAACATTCAAACATTTTTAAAATGGAAGCATTTGGTCGTCGCGGTCCTTATTCATTTTTTCTTTATACGATTTTTTGTGTTTATTAGTAAAAAGTGAATAATTACATTAAGGGAGTATCAACACACTCAAAACGGCAAGAGTTAACCAGCGTTCGTGTTTCTGTGGCGTCAGCATTGCCTATGAGAACAGCTTCATATAAACGCATGATTCAATAATACAAGGTTGTGTAATTTGTGACAAGGTTGTGTAAATTTGACACTCCTTTATCTAGATTTGTATTTTGGAAGTAGGAGAAAGGGGAAGAATGTGTTCGCCTTTTGCGAAAACGGTTGTAGAAAGGTACTACAAAAAGAACGCAAAGTATACAATTAGAAGTAAAATGTGTATTATTAATTCTATGCGAATTTGCAATATATTTGGTGTTTTAATGGAAATACAAAACAATACAAAAAAATGTATATTTTTGATTTAAGTTATTCGTCATTTCCTGGAACAAATCTAGAATACCGACCGTTCAGCTATGCAAAAACGAAAAATGCAGATTATATCCAAATATGCTATTTATTATTGTTATTTTATTATTGTTATATTTAAAATTGTTATTTCTTAATTGTTTGCTCTTGTTGAAAGTTAAAGTATTAATCAAAAATTTTCTTTTCCAATAACAAATAAATTCATAGAACAATAAATTTAACTTCAAGAATTTAAACCATAACCACCATAAAGATAATTAATTTGTCTTTCAGCTGATGTACATAATATATAGCTTTTTTATATTTTTAAACCAAACCCCCCAAAAAACGAACAAATGTGTTTTTTCATGAAATAACGTTTTTTGAAAAAAACTGCATAATTAATGGTAAATAAATTTATATTATTTAGAAAGTACAAGTTATTATCTTTAATGCGATATTACATATTTTATCATGATCTACTTTTGGGTTTTAAGAATTAAGTGATAATAAAAAATTTGGTATCGTTGAAAACAGCGTAAAAAGTTTTATTAATCGGCACATTTGGTTATTTTATAGCTAAACGGTCGCTATTCTACACTTGTTCTAGAAAATTACGCAAACGAAGGTGATGCCAACGAATATTTAGTATGAAGAATTTTTTTTTTACTACTGATACCACTGGAAACTGTAGAGTAAGCAACATTCTGCACAAGTAAAGGAGCCTATTTTATGTGTGGGAGCGAGAAGACTGTTTTATTACAAAACCTTTCTATTATTAAATTAATGGAAATTAAAGAAGCACAACATGAAGTTAAGGGTTGTTTATATTTAAAGACCACCACTTTTTTGCATTATACTTGCCTCTCTTCGCTTGCCTTGTATTACTTTGAAGTTAATAAAAACCGTATTCGATAAAATAATCAGCGTTTAACTTTCTAAGTCGGCAGCATTTCTAATGTAATGTAACCGTCCAAGATATCAAAACGTTTTTTGTCGCGGAATCCACCAGACTAAAGAATTGAAAAATCTGGTTTCTTCGACCATTTTCGGCCTTCTTTCACAATAAAATAAAGCAGTTTCTTCATTATCCATATGTTTTTGGTGGAGAACTATTTGTAACGTAAAACGCGAGACATACGGGCATGCTTATGCATATAAACTAGCACACAAATGCGAACAATTTTGCCCTGACAGACGTCAGCATTGCGGATTAACGAGCCGCAGGGTCGTGGGTTCGAGTCCCACGGCCAGTAGGATTTTCCTCTATTTCGTTTTTAGTATTTTTTTTTATAAGTTCTATATTTTTTAACATTGCTTTCAGTTAGTTGTTGTTGACTTTTTAATAAAATTCATCTGTAAACGTTTAAAATAGCTAATAGTAAAATATAAAATGTGATATAAAATAAAGTAATATTAAATATATAGAAAAAATAAAATAAATAACAAAAATCAAGAATTGTTTCGCAATCGCTCCAACCGAGGATCGACCCTGGCAGCTATAGGCTTGTAGCACGCAACTCTCACCACTCGGTTAGCGCGGACGCCAAACTCTCCTGCTTTGTTCGCTTATTTGTACAAAAGACAACAGCTCGCCGTTTTTACCAGTGTTTTCATCGAAATTTCCCCTGATCCGAGTTAGTTCCCAAGAAAATCGTGCATTTGTTCGGCTGCTTATGCATATTTTAAGGAGGAACATGCATGAGTTAAAGCAAATAAAGGCTGTTTATGCAAATAAGCGAGCCCGTTTGTCAACCGTATAAGAGTCTTCTTTACTAATTTAGTTTTCAGGTAAAATTATTTTTTATTTAGTTAGAGATAGGGCTCATTTTGATAGCAACATTGTAAGCTATTGAACTCATAGTTAACATTTAGTATATTCCTTTTAACCCAAATCCTTTTAACCCAAATCCTTTTCTTTTCTTCCTATTTGGCGCTGTAACCGCCTAAGCGATTTTGGACGAGTTTAATAAAGCGCGCCAGTCGTTTCTCTTCTGTGCAAACTGACGCCAATTGAAAATGCCAAGTGAAACCAAGTCCAAGTGAGTTAAAGCAAATAAAGGCTGTTTATGCAAATAAGCGAGCCCGTTTGTCAACCGTATAAGAGTCTTTTTTACTAATTTAATTTTCAGGTAAAATTATTTTTTATTTAGATAGAGATAGGGCTCATTTTGAAAGCAACATTATAAGCTATTGACTCATAGTTAAAATTTATATTCTTTTTAATTCAAATCCTTTTCTTCTTCTTATTTGGCGCTGTAACCGCCTAAGCGATTTTGGACGAGTTTAATAAAGCGCGCCAGTCGTTTCTCTTCTGTGCAAACTGACGCCAATCGGAAATTCCAAGTGAAACCAAGTCCTTCTCCACCCGGTCTTTCCATCGCAGTGGGGGCCTCCCTCTTCCTCTGCTACCACCAGCGGGTTCCGACTTGAATACTTTCAGAGCTGGAGTTTCGGTGCCCAATCGAACGACATGGCCAAGCCAGCCGGGCCGCTATATTGCTCAAATAGGCTCAGAAAATAAAAATTACGTAGAATAATAAAAAACGCGAGAATTATATTATTTCAAAAAGGAACGAGGCCAAAAGAAGCGAAACAAAAAGCTAAAAGAAGAAGGTTTTCTGATTAGATAATAAAAATATATTGGATTTATTTCAAGTACTTTTCTAGTGCTATTATTATCCTTCAAAATGCACTCTCGAATGGTGCTATGAGATTTTTCCTTCAAGAGTTACGTCCACTTTAGCCGTCTTGTCCTCGAATCTAACATCGCCAAACCAAGCATATGCTTTCTAACTCAACACATTTTCCAATGGCCATAGTTTCTGAAGGAAAACTCGTAAAGCAACTATCTAAGGCGCATTTTGAATAGTTAGAATAGTACTAAATGTCATAGAACAAACAAAAGTGGCCATTAAAGCCTTTTTTCGTGTACTTAACCCCGGAAAACCTCAATATCTTGGCACAGTTGTAACCTCCAGTTCGAGTTCTAGCAAGAAAATTACTTCTGAAACGACTTACAGCTGCACAGCAACAGAAGTCTGTATTCATAATTATTATGTTCTTAATTTCTTTGTATTACATGTCAAATCGCAAGTCTGCTTAATTCATGCTACTTATTGCATAAAACAGATTACAAGCTATTTTTTGCAAATATTGACCTCAAATTTAATTTTATCAGTTCAATAAATACGTAGCTCTTGAGTTCCATCCTTAAGCTAAGAAACCGTGTACCAATTTTGAAAACATTATATAAGGAGAGTAGACTTTTTCGATAATATAAAGCAGCTGTTGAAAGAAGAAAAACTATCCGAAAGTTGTATTCTAGCGAGTTTCAGCGGGTTTTGAAAAGCAACAGTAACAGTCAGCGTTTTGGGCCATATGAACATTTTCTTTAATTTATAGAGTCGAAAACAATCAGCACGATTCGTAATATGTTTATAATGAAGGCCTATAACGAAGGAGCAATTACATTTAAAAAAAAAAATAATAACAAGTTGTGGTTCTGATATTTCGGGCCCCTTTAAGAAGCCCGGGGCCGGGGGGATTCACCCCTTTCGCCCCTCCCTCTCGACGGGCCTGGCGGCGCTTGAAGGATTATCGAGAAAAATATTTTGCGGAAGATTTACGGGCCTTTACGCGAATTAAAATCCAGCGGCTCCACTGGCTTTGTTATCTCGTTCGAATGGACACCGACGCTCCAGTTCTGCAAGTATTTGACTCGGAACCCGCTGGTGGTAGCAGAGGAAGAGGGAGGCTCCCAATGCGATGGAAATACCAAGTGAAGAAGGACTTAGCTTCACTTTGCTTTTCCAACTGGCGTGAGTTGGCATAGAAGAGAACTCGGCCAAAATCGCTTAGGCGGTTATATCGCCAAATAAGAGAATGAGCAAATTGTAAAAAAGGATTTATTTCGAAATGCGTAGATAAAAATCTTAAGGTGGTTGTTGTGGTAGCATTGCAATTTGCAAAAAAAATTTGAAGCTCTACCACAAATGTGCTATAGTCCGAACACTGGCTTTTAAACCCATATATGATAATGTTAATTTACCCACCTCTGATGTAAGTTCATGAATCATGGTACTTGCATGTACATCAGCGCGATTCATGAAACGTCCCAAAGTGGAATTTTTGACGAAATGACAACGTTGTGAACAAAATTTTATGAATGGCATAAGTCATCAGTCAAAGGTAAAAAGTTTTGTTATTAGTTTATGATGGTAGAATGATTTACAGGTGCATTCAATGAAAAGTAACCAACCATTTATCCACAAGAGGTGGAAGTGGCTTATGTCACATTCAAAATAAACGGCTTATTATTAAAATATTTCCACACACCGCATGTTTTCACGTGTACATAAAACCCGTACATAGATATGTATAACGTCGATATGTATATACTGTCGATGGGGCATCACCAGCGATGCGTTGTACCATCGGTTGTATCGGTATTGCCATCGATAGTTTGCCACCACTAAGCTAGAGTATAGTATTCAAGACTCTTACATTTTCTTAATTGAAACGGCCCTTACAATTGTAGACAATTTCACTAATAATTACAAGTGTATGAAATAATATTGTGTTGCAAGGAATTGGGATACTTGTAGTTAAAAGAGAATTCGGAATAACCTGTAGATTGTGCCCAATTGTAGACATTGTGTAACAGGCCCCAGAGCGATCGAAATACCCTGTTTATGTCCAGATTAATCCACCTACTGTTAACATAAACTCTAGACTTCTTAATAGAAACCTCTGCGAAAGTTGCTGGTGCTGCTTGCTTACGTTCCCGAAGTTTTGTAGCAGACCATATTCATGCTCACTCGTCTACTTCCTGAATTCCCGAAACATCATTATTTTCTAGGACTGAGTAAAAATTTAATTACAGGAATTGTTGACATTTCTTAACTCATATCTAGGGAAACGATATCGAACCGAAATTATCGATATGGTACTCATTTAAAGTATCGCTGTAAAAATATCGGGTACCCATTAATATCGGAATAAAGAGACTCGATATACCAAAATAAAAAATAAAAAAAATCTGAATATTCGTGTCGTATGTATGCCGCTACGGGGTAGTGATTAGAAACCTCCGAGCGTATTTCTGCCATGAAAAACAGCTTCTCATAAAAAATACAATCGGCGTTCAGAATCGGCGTAAAACATTAGGGACGCCCTTTGTGGCACAACATGAAGGCGCACGCAACAAATCGAAGGAGAAGCTCAGCTAAACACTAACATATTGTGTAAGCGCCGATCTATTATTATTACTACATCGCGTAGGGATTGAGGTGTTTACTTAAAACACCGAGACAGCGTGTTCAAATCCCGCCATATGCAATCCTAACGATAGTAAAAAATTTCTGTTCTTTAAAGCCCAATTTATATCGGCAAGAATTGATAATCACATTATCTCTGTAATTTGAGTTTATGACATTCGATACGATGCTACGGTTCTGGTACTCGATTCCAAAAAATATCGTTTTAAAACTATCGAGTAAAAAATGTCGGTATCGAACGCCAAAAGTATCGATATGGTATCGTATCGTATCGAAATTCGTGTCCCTAATCATATCCAGCCAGTCGTTGCCAATTTGAATACCCGAATCGCATCCTGCGTACTGTCAACAAAGATATTTTAGACCCCGTTCACATGACAGGTGCTTAACGCGCGCTTACAGCTACATATATTTCCTTGCATTTTTCTTAAGGTATTCATATGCTAACGCGCCTTAAACGCAGGAAAATACTTGTAGTTCTTTGGAGCGCGTTATCAAACGCGTATTAAGCGCCCGTCATGTGAACGGGGTCTTAATCATGCTTACCATCTTTGTGTAGATGTATGTATATATGCCAATATCGCTTTTTAAAGTGCTTTTACTTTCAGCCTACACTTTTAAACATTTGCTTAACAAATTATGCCCATTAAACTATTTTTTATTAATGTTAAAAGTAAATTATGGATGTAACTAAAAATGGAAAGCTTTGTTCCAAAAAAAAATGCTTTGTTGTAGATTTGCATTAAATATCACTGTCCTTTTGCGCTTACTCTGACAAACAGTTCTGAACCATAGTTATCATGACGTTTCAGATTTTGCAGCTACAGATGAACGAATATAAATACCATTACTTATTTACTAGTTTCGACATTGAAACATTCGATCTCGAGGACTTCAAATATAATTTTGTGAATATCACTTCGTTCCGTCTGGTTGATGTCGGTGATGTGAGCGTGCGCAACATACTCAAGGACATGGAAGCATTCAGAAGCGAACACAACAATGAAAAAACTTACTACCGAAAGCTGCGCACGATACAGGTGATGGTATATTTCCAAAAAGACAGCGTGATAATTTACAAAACTGTCTGCAATTCAATTTCCGCACAGACAGAACCAGCGCTAGCATACGATTCAGTTTATATATTTGCTATTGGCTTAAAAACCTTGGAACAGTCACATGCACTGCGCATTTCGAACGTTTCATGCGAGGACGAGACACCATGGGAAGGGGGTTTGAGTTTGATAAACTATATAAATTCGGTGGAGTGGCGGGGTCTAACCGGCCCGATACAGTTCAAAGAAGGCCGACGTGTTCAATTTAAGTTGGACCTAGTCAAACTGCGCCAACATTCCATAGTTAAAGTGGGCGAGTGGACCCCACAGACTCGTCTCAATATAACCGAGCCGTCGCTATTCTTCGATGCAGGCACAATGAATGTTACGCTAGTGGTTATAACAATATTGGTAAGTATAGGTACATAGATGGAAGTCCTCATTACGTCTAGCGCCTAGACAAACTACCTCTACCGTAACTTTTTTGACTACCTCAAGACCAGGCTGTCGATGACTACCTATAGTAATAAAAACTCACATGACAACTTCAAGCGCTGTATATATTAGAATGTCTCTGTTCTGTCCTGTAGCACCACAATATGAAATGTTGACCCGTTTAAACTAAGCTAAAACTAGCAAGATGACCCTAAGTATGATCTCTACGTTTTCTGGTTAAAATTACTTTTATTTAAGTAATACTTACTTGTAAAATTTATTAATTCCGCGACAGAAAGATTTATTGAACTTTTGATAAAATGTATGCACTTCTCGCGCGAGAAAATTCCGGCAAATATGTGACAGAAATGAATCAGCTGACATTTTAACGCATGTGTTACCACATTATCAGACCTGCGACCTCGTTAAGTTGGTAATGATATATTCGGTAATTTACAAAAACAAAACAATGGTGGGAGTTACCGAATACCGAATTAACGAGTATAGTCTGAATACCCTTAATACGATGTTTTTTTGTAGAAAAACTGTAAATGTAAATGTAATGTAACGAAAACACTATCAGCCGGTGCGAACAGCCTTCAGCCCATAATCCACATAGTACTAAAGTAGATAAACTGTGTGCGTTAAAGGCATAATATAAGTTCAGGCGTGCGTATGGAATGTTTTCATATACCTCCATTTTCAAAGAAACAATTAGGGAGCCAGAAAATTCAGCTCGGCTCCCTTTTTCTATCTTCCTGGAGCAGATAAATTATTGTGAGTAACCGAATTCATTTAGTGCTTTCTATATGAGGGTTTGTCTCCATTCTTTTGTGAATTCGTTTATGATTTATTTTGGAACAAATTTCCGTCATTTCTTGTCAAGTTTGGTTTGGAGAAAACCCGGTTTAGTCGTTGCGCCATCTTCAGTCCACAAACCAAACTCGAAAAGGAATGATGGAAAATCGTTCTAATATAAGTTATCTTACCACCCAGTCGGAAAAATCAACCAACACTAACACACATGATTATATTCCAGTTTTTTTTTAATTATAGATAATTTTGTAATTTAATTCATTCACCTAAACTTCTAAAGATGTGCTAGGAACCTATAAACCGATTGCATTTAATTTATTTTGTTTTGGAATTTCTCTTATTAAAAGCTTTTAACAAATTTATGTTAAAGCTGAACTACTAATTCCATTCAAATATTATTCATATTTTTTTACTTTTGGAGCATATTTTAAATTGTTTGACATATTTTTAATTATAATGCGATAGTTACACTTTTCGTAATCTATTTTTGTGCAGTGTTGTTTTCCTACCACGTTTATATCAACTCGCTTTCTTGTTTATTTAAATAGTTTTTAGTATTACGGTGATATTTTTCCAACATGTGAATCTCACTACACTTTTGCATTCGGTGTTGCGACCTCTCTAGACTTTTCCTATAAAAGCAGAATTTTTCGAACTGAACCCCCTCAAAACGGTCTGTTTAACATCATTTATTGAGTTCTACCTTACACCTTTATTGTCCTGTCTTAATTTAGGGAATCCGATGGGGACTACAGAGTGGATGAGATAAGATTTCACAGCGAAATTCCCGTAAAAGATGTCTAGATTGTTTCGAGGAATGGGCTGACGCGTTATCGTGATGGAAGATCACACCCTCATGCAACTTTCCAGGCCGTGTTTTATGATTGCAGCTTTCAATAGTTATGTGCTGAATTTTCGGTACCCAATACTTGAAAAAAATTTCTGTACCCAATACTTTCTTTTCGGTACCCGATACCGATTCCATAAATTAAATCTTTGTCATAATATATACACTTGTAGTCAGCTGATTAAGTTTAGTGACATTTTGACCAGTTTTGGTTATTTATATTTTGTTCATTTAATGTTTATAATTTTGTTTATAAAAGTCTAGCACATTACATAACCAGCACCACATCAATTCACATTTAAAACTTCTTACAAAAATTATAAAAATTCAACAAACTTTAACAATCACACCTAAAAAAAATTATTAAAAATCAACGCGGTTTCCTAGCTTATTGAAATTTGCACTTTAACCTACTTAAATTTAATGGGCTATAAAACTGCATAAAAGGTTAAAAATTTTTGGGAGTATTTGTTAAAGTTTGTTTAATTCTTATAAATTTTGTACGAAATGAAGGAAGACAATACCACTAATAATTGTACCATGAGCTTACTCGTGCGAGCAGTGCACTCAACACACGTATTCTTACGCTCTTTAAATAAGTCGTTGTTCTGACCACAGTATCTACAGCAATAAACCTTTTTGAGTACTCCTCGGGGGTAAAATCTGATCAGGGTTGATAATGAGAAGGAGCAAGAATTTTGTTGATTCAGAGTTGTATACAAAATTACTGTGGTATGAAAGGGAGCAACAACCGTACCATGACAGAGTGGCACAAGTCATGACTGTGTCGGTGACCGAAATTAATTTCAAAAGTGTAAAAAGAATTGCAAATTATTGTTTATTATTATAGATACTAATAAAAGTTATCAAAGTCCAGTTTATAACTTGTTTAACTATACTACTAACTATATTACACCGTAACTGATAACGAACTGGTAAATGCAGAAAACGCTAGTAATTCAGTCAAATAAGGCAAATCTCGAAATGAAAGATAATAAGCTAAACATTTTCACAAGTCTTTATTTTGGTCTTATAAAACTTACCTCAAAAGTCTCATATGACCATGTGTCCGCGTCTTAAGATTTTTAAGGTCAAAGGTCACGAAAATCAGTTTTTTGCAAATATCTCGTTTCAGGTCATTAGAAAAATTGCAGACCGAAAAATTCTCTTCAACTTTTGTTTCAAGTAATTTTATGTACATTCAACCCTTCTTGAGATAGAGCGCAAAGAGTGGGGGACCGCCTACCTGTATATACGATACCGCGAGATCAGCTAGTGGAATACAACAAATAAACGAGTTATATAGTTAACTAGCAGACCCCGCGAACTTCGTCCCGCCCAAAATTTATTTTTTTATTGAAACATTTGGTACAACGTTTTCGCCAGCAATTCACGTTCACGTTTGGTTTTGTGGTCGACAGAAGGCATATACTACATTGCCGTCTTAAATAACCTGACGAAAGCGTTATACTGGGAAGAAGTCCTTGCGGCTCGATGGTGAATCGTCGAGATCACCTCTTATAAAAAGAAGGAGCTTCATTTATATAATTAGTGTCGGTAACACAGGGCAACACCGATTTTGATGCGGCAAATGTTAAAGCTGTTTTTGATAGACTTTTTTGTCCTGATTACGAATCCGTAAGTATAAAGTTTTCATCGGCTCCAGATTTTGAGAAAAACGTGGTAAAAGTGTCAAAAAAGTCGCGTTTTTGCAATATTTGAGAAACTCTATCAGGGACACAAAAGGTGATAGAACCTTCCACTTAGGCTTAAATTAAAGCTAGAGCTACATACTACTCACCGTTTGCTGTGAACATTTTCCGACGGATTTTCTCTTTTTTTCGGAAAATGTTCAGTGAGGTCCCCCGAAGCAACTTGAGGATTGAAATTGTTTCCAGGGTACCGTGCACTATGCCTGAAAATACTATTCCTGCACCTTTCCCTGATGGTCACCCATACTCATTTACTTTTTATCGCACAACAATAAAAAAAAATACTGGAGAACTATGCAACTGAAAAAAGGTGTAAAAATCAGTGTTAGCTGTTTAATAAATGACTATAGGTGACCTTAGGGTCAAGGTGCAGGAATGGTATTTTCAGGGATTGAAGTCAGAAGTCCCAGCCTTAATTTTAGCCTAAGTGGAAGATTCTAACACCTTTTTCTTAATTGCGGTAGGTACTCAAAATTCCCAAAATCATTTTTTCCTGTTCAACAAATGACTATAAGTGACTATCAAGTAAAGGTGCAGGAATTTGCAGGGATAGTAGTCAAGATTTTTTGCTTTAATCTAAGCCTAAGTGAGAGGTCCTACCACCCTTTGTTTCTTTGCTAGTGCTTCTCAAATATTGCAAAAAACGCGATTTTTTGACACTTTGACCTCGTTTTTCTTAAAATCTGGAGCTGATGGAAACTTTATACTTACGTCAAAAAAGCGTTAAAATTTGCTGCATCAATTGTTTCCCCATTTTTGTTGGCCTGTGTAATAAGTATTGTTAAATAGCCGATACCCGCATGTTTTCGTCGCCTTCAAACACCTTTCGAACTGTAAAACAATGACTCAATTCTATATAATAATATAATAGATCTATAATACGGGTATCGAATTTCAAGCAAATCGGACCATAAATAAGATTTTTCGGAATATATCGGTCCCTGGTCCACCTATCAGAAAAAAATATCCTATGTGTTAAGCCAGACAAAAAGCTACCTACGTGACAAATTTCAAGCAAATCGGACCATAAATAAGACTTTTTCGAATAGATCGGTCCCTGGCCCACGTAACGGAAAAAATGGATCCTATATGCTAATCTAGGCAAAAGGCTACCTAGGTACCAAATGGAGAAAATTGTTCCCAATTGATTCATGCTCACAATGAATTTCACAATTATCCGCAATTTTCCAAGCTTCACAACGAATTTTCCACCTTTACATCGTCCAACATCATCAAATCTTGCGATTAAATGCAAAATTTTGTCAAAAAAAATTCAAATTGTTCTTCCGGATTTTTCAGAGTTTTCCACTTAGAATTTTCTATTTTTCTATTCGAAAGCCATTCCGAAGGAATTGCACAAAAAATTCCATAAAAAAATTTAATTTTCGACTTTTCCAATTTCCCGACTTTTCCGGAAGGTTTTCCCAAAATTTTCTTCCGTAAAAACCGTCTCCTGGTAATAACGAACAACTAAAAAAAAATTTAGCCAAATCGGTCCAACCGTTCTCAATTGATGAATGACTATACATTTTTCACACCATTTTTATATAAGTATATAGATTATTCACTTAAAATACTATTATTATTATTAAATTTGTATTAGTTATCATTTTATATACTATGTTTATAGAAATTATTCATAAATAAAATATTCTCTAACAAGTATTTATTTTGTTTTTATCAATCATACAATATATTTTATTGAAATACTTCAAATGCAATTTAATTATATTTTTATTAACTGCATATAAAATAAAGTAAGATCAACTGCAGAATTTAACAATTATGATTTTTATAGTTAATTAGATACTGAAAATATTATACTTATTAAGTTTAATTATTCATTATTTAGTAAGTATTTACTATACTTTATTTTTAAAAATTTTCATAAATTAAACATTCGCTTATATTAAAAATATGCATTACATTTATGTGAATAATAAAATGTTAATATGGTATAGCGCAAATTAGTTTTAATTATATTTATATTTATTAATCGAATAATGAATTCATTGAAGTATAATTTTAATATATATTTTTTTATTATTGTTTATGGTAAATATTTTTTTTAAATATTCTTCTTGTTCATTATCATTTTCTTCTTTTTCTGTCTGTTCAATATCGGATTCATTACCATCATTATCGTTTTCTTAACTATTAGAATAGAAAGATTCAAGAATATCAGGTGCATATTCACTTTCTTCAATGAAATCACCTGAAGTTGATGAAGCGTTGAGACATGATTGTCCATTACACTGCCCACAAATTAAAGAGCATTGCAATTCTGATTTTCTGCATCGGCAATTAGAACCACAACCTTTCTTGCAATTGCAAAATATTGTACTAAGCAGTTCTTCTGGTGCTGGCGGTAATAATGTTGTAACTGGTGGTTCCAGGAGTTCATTTTGCAGTACTCAGCCTAATTCCTGGCGTTCTAAATTATTTCACAACCAAATTTGGGTCGGATAATAGACACGAATAATATGCTGATGAGCTACTGCACTTGTAGGTGGAAGACTTCATAACTGCACTGGTTTGTTGAGTCTTGTTGATTTGATGAACTGTGTATCGAAAAGTGTCTATATCGTGTTCTGATTTTGGAGCATTATACGTTGCTAAGAAAATACGTACTCGATTTTCAAATAATTCTTGTACAGAGCAGTTTTTTTGTTGAAATACTTGAGTTGACGCTTTTGAATGATTATTAATTTCGAACATTTTAATAAATGATATTTTTCCTTTTTTATAAAGTGCAGAAGTCATATCACACCCACTAAACGCGAGTAAAAATAAAATGTGTTTTTTAGAATGAGGGTATTTATCACAACTTTTCGATGAATACAACCCTTACCAATTTTTTTGAATAAAATTTGTTGTTGATGTGTTTGAGTACACCCTATCAAGATAACTAGCAAACCAATATCTTCTCCTATGATGACGGGAGTTTTTTGCTGTTCAGACTCTGCAATAGCTGTTTCCACAATGAGAACATCAGCATTATCTCTGGCTTGTTTTGTAGTGACATTAACAGTTTTTAATTTTTCGATAAGCATGTCTATACATTTGTTTTATTAGATGTATTCGATAAAAATTAGCTTGGGTGATAGGCCATTTATTGTTTCATCAAAACTGAGTTCGTAAGATTTTGAATGAGCAGCGATTCTTCTTAGTTGTTCCATTGCTTTAATGTTCTTACTGTAGTCTGAGTAACCATCAAATACAACAATGATACTTGAGCCGTAATGTGTTTGTAAATATTTGACGTATTTATCTAAAATACTACAGAGTGTTTCATCTTTATTCCATACAACGCGGTGCGAAATCCACCATCGATAATATACGTTGTAGCGATTTAATCCAGTCGAATATCAATAAAAGCCATATTATATAGTGCTGATTTTGATGTTTTTCTCATGCCATTATTATCAAATAAAGATGTTGGATACGGACTTAACTCATATTCTAGATATTCTTTTAGATTATTTTGAAATTTTCTGTTTACAGTATTTCTCTGGAAGAGTATTCATACAAGTCCGAAACTCATTTGTCACGGTGTGTAGAAAGTCAAATTTAACAACTAAGAAAGTCTAAGTTCGGGGGGAGCCGAACATTAAATACCCGGCGCAAGTATTAAATATATGTGTTCCACCTTTCCGAAAACTACCACTACATTGTAAGCCGGGTGCTTTTACCCCTATTTTAAACATCTTCGATAGAACGTTCAGTTAGACATAATGAGATGAACTTATATAGTCCTATGTGGGCGATATCACGCCCATTTTCCAAAATTCCAAACAATTTTACTTCTTTTCAAGGGATTGTTTTTAGTCTAAATTTTGAGTAAATTAGCGTACTTAAATTTCGAAATATTGAAGTTTCAAGCATTTCTAAAATTTACCGTTATACGAAAAGCGGCCGTAATTGTAGTCCGATTTCAATAATTTTCCACGTTATGCTTTTATGTGGAAAGCACAATAACCATACCGAGTTTAGTACAAATTGGTACGACGGTTACCGAGATACATATATCTGATCATAAGTGGGCGGTGCCACGCCCATTCTCAAAATTTTACCATGAATGTGTTTCTTGGTAAAGAATTGTTGCAAGCATCAATTTTGAATAAATTGGCTTTAATATTTACTGATGTATCGAGTATTTAGTATTTCTCTAAATCACCGTTATATGGGATGTGGGCGTGGATATTGTCTGATTTTAAAAATTTTCGGTCATTTGGTATGCTGTACCAAGGCCAGCAACTGTGCCAAGTTCGGAAGAAATTGGTGTAGCGGCTACCAAGATATACACATGTAACGATAAGTGGGCGTGGCCACGCCCATTTCCCAAAAATGTATAATATTCTTATTTTTCGTCTAAAAGTTTATGTAAATATCAATTTTGAGTGAATAATCTTCAGTAGTTACTAAAATATCGCAGTTTTCGTATTTCCGAAAATTACCGTTATATGGGAGGTAGGCGTGGTTATTGTCCGATTTTGCCCATTTTCAATACCATCCGTCGTACGCCCGAATGAAGTGCACATACCAAGTTTCGTTAAGATATCCCAATTATTACTCCAGTTATCGTATGCGCAGACGGACGGACGGACAGACAGTCACCGCTTAATCGATTTCTCTCTTCATTCTAATTATTTATGTATACATTTGTCTATGTCTATTTCGATTCGTTTTGCCTGTTACATACAACCGTTATGTGAACAAAGTTATAATACCCTTGTGCACAACTGCGCTCGGGTACTAAAAAAACCGGTCCCATATACATATGTATGGATATTTCCATACGTCGCGTACGTGACAGTCGTACGTTTCAGTGTGATACAAACAAGGAATACAATTTGTTTTCTTTAATTTTTTTTGGCCATTGTATAGCACATAATCAGCTCTATATTTAGCCGAAAAATGAAAACAATCGAACTGCTTGATCCTGAAATATAAGCATTTAAAGAGAGTGTCGTTACGTGACAAAAAATGGAAGTCGATTTTTTCTTTTCTTACAAAATCGCAAAACTCTGCGAATTGTGGATGGCTATTTTCATGAAACTTATTTTAATATGATTTGGAGCAATTCTAGTTGTTTTTAGAGTTTTTTGAATTAATGCAACGTGTTTCAATTTTCTTTTACAACCCCAAGTGTGAAACGTCACGTGACATAAATTTCCATCGTTATATTTATACCCGAGCGCACTTGTGCACAAGGGTATATTAATTTTGTTCACATAACGGTTGTTTGTAACAGCCAAAACGAATCGAGATAGATATAGACAAATGTATACATAAATGCTCAGAATGAATAGAGAAATCGATTAAGCCATGTATGTCTGTCCGTCCGTCCGTGTACACGATAACTCGAGCAAAAATTGAGATATCTCAACGAAATTTGGTATGTAAGTTTCTGTTAATCCAAGGTATTTTGGTGCGAAATCGGACTGTAACCACGCCCACTTCCCATATAACGGCAATTTTCGGAAATACAAAAACTGCGATATTTTAGTAACTACTGAAGATTATTCACTCAAAATTGATATTTACATAAACTTTTAGACGAAAACTAAGAATATTATTATTTTTGGAAAATGGGCGTAGCCACGCCCACTTTTGGTTAAATGTGTGTATCTGGGTAACCGCTGCACCAATTTCTTCCAAACTTGGCACAGTTGTTGGCCTGCGCACAACATACCAAATGGCCGAAACTTTTTAAAATCGGACAATAACCACACCCACATCCCATATAACGGTAATTTTCGGAAATACGAAAACTGCGATATTTTAGTAACTACCGACGATTATTCACTCAAAATTGGTATTTACAACAATTTTTACACGAAAACTAAGAATATAATTATTTTTGGAAAATGGGCGTAGCCGCGCCCACTTATGGTTAAATGTGTGTATCTGTGTAACCGCTGCACCAATTTCTTCCAAACTTGGCACAGTTGTTGGCCTTGGTACAGCATACTAAATGACCGAAAATTAAAAAAATCGGACAATAACCACGCCCACATCCCATATAACGGTAATTTAAAGAAATACAAAATCTTCGATAAATCAGTAAATATTAAAGATAATTTATTCAAAATTGATGCTTGTAACAATTCTTTAAAAAGAAATATGTTTATGGTAAAATTTTGGAAAATGGGCGTGGAACCGCCCACTTATGATCACATATATGTATATCAGTAACCGTTATACCAATTTGTACCAAACTCGGTATTTTTATTGTGCTTGCCACATAAAAGCAAAACGTTGAAAATTATTGAAATCGGACTAAAATTACGGCCGCTTTTCATATAAAGGTAAATTTCAGAAACGCTTGAAACTGCAATATTTCGAAATATAAGTACGCTAATTTACTCAAATAGATACACCCCGGCTTACCACCTAGCGGTAGCTTTCGGAAAGGTGAAAAAACATATATTTAATACTTGCGCCGGGTATTTAATTTTTGGCTCCACCCGAACTTAGACTTTCTTACTTGTTTTGTTAATATTGCTTTTAAATGAATTTTTAACGTAAACAAAACATGTATTTTATGCAGAATATACTTTATATTTTGACTTCAGCGCCAATTTGGGGTGAATTTGTTGGAAATCTATGACTTATTATGTTTCAACTACACTGAAAATAAAATTTCGTAAAAGTGCTACGAAAAATTTTCGTAGTCTTGGTTTTTGTACAATGTACGAAACTTTCGTTCATAATACGAACACATTTTTCACAACGAAACAAGATTTTACGAACCATTCGTAAATATAACGAAAGGACTTTCGTAAATCCTCTTTTCAGTACAATTTCCGAAATCTTGCGTTTATTTTACGAAACACATAAGCGGTAGAAGTTATAGCAGCTATTTCGGAGATCACCACATCTCTTCATCAGACTTCTTTTTCTAGACTTCAGCAGGGAAGAAAAAGAAGTCTGATGAAGAGATGTGGTGATCTCCGAAATAGCTGCTATAACTTTTACCGCTTAGACTTTGTTGCTTTTTCAATTTTTCCTAATAAACAATCGTGGTATAAAGCTCAATAAAAATATTAAAAATAAAATGTTAATAAGCCACAATAACGTTTACAGATAAGACTTTTATTTTTTTTTGTCGTGGTGGACCTACCGATGGTAACACCCATATAACAATAGAACATCTGCTCCAACTTCGTAGAAACAGAAAACGTCGTAAAAGAGATTTGTATTTCGGGATATAATATGCATGGTAATATGAACGAAGAATTTTATTTAATATTGTTTGATTGATAAAAATAAAATAAATATTAATTAGAGAATGTTTAATTTATGATTAATATCTATAACCCTGGGATTCAGTAATGCAGCCTCATCTCAAGTCAATAAATTTGAGATTATCAATTAGTGACTATTTTTGTGACTTGAGATGATTTGGGTACTCAGAAGGAGAGAGTCACAAAAAGTTCACCAAAAAGGTGTGGTGAAAGCAAACACAGGCAATCAACTGACAGAGTTTATGTATGCCTTTTGCCCGCGCCGCTCAAAGAGTCGCAATGGCCGAGTGGTCAAAGCATTAGGCTGGCAGCCGAGAGGGTCCGGGTTAAGGCGCAGTTAGTCAACGACGTAGCGTAAACGTAGGTTGACGTACGTAGCAGCATATAAAATTTACTGTTGATAGAGAGAGAGAAACAACGACAACGTCACCGCCATGCGGTGGTGAGTTTTCGTTAACAGGCGAATCCCATAAGGTAGATCGTGTCTGCGTCAACCTACGTCTACGTTACGTCGTTGACTGTTTGCGCTTTTAAAGTCCTCCTCGGCCGTAGAGGATTTTTTATTTATTTTTGTTTTAGTATTTTTTTATTTTTTTATTAGTTTTATTTTTTTTAACAATCTTTAGATTTTAATGTTTAAAAAACGAAAAAATTAATTTCTTTCCAATACATTTGTATAATAAGCATTTTGGTTTATTTCCTAATGAAATTCTTCTTGAACAAACCCTGCAGGAAATGTGTCTAACTATAAGCTAACTTTATGTTGATTAGGAAGGAGCTAAAAGTCACTTATTATCCGTATATTTTCTTTCACGAAAGCTAACTATATTTCTCTGGCGATGGCCGCGAAATAGTCAAGGGTGGTTTACCTCTGCACTAGATGTAGTCAAGGGTGGTTACCTCTGCATTTGATGCAACTAACTTGTAACTAACTACTTTTGGACATAAAATATCAATAGGAAAACACAATATTTTATTTTTATTTTTTTTACTTTACTTATTTTATAACATTTCACATTTGTTTCTATATTCTTCTGTAGGTGGTCCCATATTCGAACTCCGTCAGACATAACTTCAAAATGATAATAAGAAATTTAGATCTCCCTTTTATTTGTACTCAATTCGAAAAAGTATTTGCGAAGTGCAGGATATTTAAATAGAAACGCGTTTAAAGAAAACAATCTCGAGCTTTACTCCTGCATTTCTTGTCCACTTGTTTCAAGTTAGCTTTTTGTAGCTAACCCCAAGTTATATATTTTATAGTAATCCCGCAAAAAAGCTAACTACAAGTAGGTTATTTTTTATCAATTGATAATTTTTTTTTGCAGGGAATTTCCTAGCTTCATTTTCGCGTTTTTTTTTTTAACAAAATGGAAAGAAATACGTTTTTCCCTCATACTTGTATTTTTGTGACCGGCTCTTAGCCAGCTGACAAATTTGTGAATTATTTTTGAGACTAGAGCAGTGAGACAGCGTACTGAATACCAAATAGTCTCAAAATCCAAGTTCACCACCATAAGTCCCTATTACTGACTAGAGACCGCTTACTGAATGCCAGGGATTGTATATCTTATCTTACTCTTACTAATATTATAAATGTGAATGTTTGTATGTTTGGATGTTTGGGAAATCATCACGCGAAAACAACAGAACGGATTTGCATGAAATTTGGTACGCAGATAGCTTATAGGCCAGATTGGTTAATAGGCTATTTTTTTAATAGTTGCCACCTGTTAAAAAAGTTTAATTTATTTAATATGCGGGAACGACTGAATGGATTTGCACGAAAATTTGCACACAGATAGCCTATGACCTACGGTGGAAAATAGAATAATATTTGGAAGAGTTGCCACCTGTTAAAAAAGTTTAATGAAATTAATACGCGGAAACGACTGAACAGATTTGCATGAAAATTTGCCCACAGATAGCTAATGACCTACTGTGGAAAATAGGCTAATTTTTTGGAAGAGTTGCCACCTGTTAAAAAGTTTAATGAAATTAATACGCGGAAACGACTGCACGGATTTGCATGAAATTTTGCACACAGATAGCCTATGACATAGGTTGGAAAGTAGGGTACTTTTTTTAAGAGTTGCCACCTGTTAGAAATGTTTAATTTAATTAATACGCGGAAATAAGTGAATTGATTTGCATCGAAGTTTTCACACAGATAGCTTATGAGCTAGGTTGGAAAATAGACAAATTTTTTTAAGAGTTACCACCTGCTAAGCAAGTTTAATTAAATAAATACGCGGAAAAGTCTGAACGGATTTGCAAGAAATTTTGCAAGTAGATAGCTTATGACCTACAGTGGAAAATAGGCAAATATTTTGGAAGAGTTGCCACCTGTTAAAAAGGTTTTAATTATATTAATGCGCGGAAACGACTGAACAGATTTGCATGACATTACGCAGAGAGATAGCTTATGACCTATATTGGAAAATGGGCTACTATTTTAAGAGTTTCCACCTGTTTGAACATGAAATTTTGCTCAAAGATGGTTTATGACCTGGATTGAAAAATAGGCTACTTCCTTAACCGGTTTTCCGATCAGAACGAAATTTAGTACATTTACTACGGATTTCGGAAGGACGGTCTTAGACTGAAAGTAAGTCCGATAACTCAAGGACCCTCCCATACAAATTGCAATTTTCATATTACATACATATCTCTGGAAGTATTTGTGGGAGAGAACTGAAATTTGGTATAGTGATATGGCTGTGAAATCAATGTTGGCATTAATCGATTGATGTTTTAATTAGTTAGTTAATTCGATTAAATTCAATCTGAAACAGTTAATCGTAACCGCGATTAAAAAATTAATTTTTAATCATTAACTCTTAATTTGATCAAGTAGGTTTTGTGATTAATTAAGGTATGCTGGAATTTCCCTGTGCACACAAAGCAAATTAATCAGGTATGGCTAAGTCGGGTTTCCTCATCAATCTAAGCAATTTGGTGTGCATCTTCATTAAGATATATATCAACAAACGTTTTAAAAACTAGGTTTGTAAAAGTTCCCATTTTGTATATTACTAATAACAATAATTATAATTTTTTTATATTATGTGCTTTTTATAAGCATAAAACACGAAATAATTACCATAACTGGTGTTTGGTTTCAAACTCGGACAAACTAGACAAATTAATCAGATTTTATTTTTAATTGGATTAACGATTAATGTTTTTAATTAATTAAACGTAATCGCAGCCAGCGATTAACTATTAAAAAATGTTATCATTAATCGTACAGTCGATTACGACTAATTAATGTAAATCCTCAAACGCGATTAACATTTTAATCGTTAATTTTTAATCGTTAATCAGATTAACAGTTTGCCAACACTGTGTGAAATCATGTTCATATTCACAGAAAAAATGGACTTGTCTGGAAACGAGGCGTAGCACCTCCCATACTGACTGAAAGTTTCATATTGCATATCTCTTCAAATGTTTGGGGTAAAGCACTCAAGCTTGGTATGGAAATTCATATGTATGTATGTATGTGAAACTAATACCATACTCATGGAGAAAAATTAGAGTTATTGGAAAAGGTGGTGTGGCAACTCCTATGCAAATTGATTTTTCTATGCTGCATATCTCTAGAGGTGTTTATTGTAGAGGACTGGAACTTGGCACCGAGATGTGTTTACAAAATTAATTCCATACTCATGGAGAAGAATTTGCGTTATTCGAAAAGGGGACATGGTTCCTGCCGTACAAATTTACTGTTTTATACTGCTTATCTCTAGAGGTGTTCATGGTAGAGTACTGGGACTTGGTTCTGGGGTATGTAAAATCAATTTTAAATTCATGGAAGAAGATTAGGGTTATAAGAAAAAGGCGCGTGGCACTTCCAGTACAAATTTACTTTTTCTTGCCACATATCCCAGGAAGTGTTTGTGGAAGAATACTGGAACTTGGTATGGAGTTGTGTATACAAAATGTATCAATTGCTCATGGAAAAAATGTGAGTTATTAAAAGAGGAGGCATGTCGCCTCCCATACATGCTAAAAGCTTCTCTAAAAACATATCTCTGAAAGAATAGAAAATCTCTCGAAGTATTTTAAATTTGGTATGGAGATTTATTTTATAAGTGCCGTACTGACAGAATAAATTTCATTAAATGGAAATGGGAGAGCCGGGTTCGGCCTTGTAATGTAGAGCTCTCTTGAGGCATTTGCTACAGTAATGAGAAGTGGTATTTTATCTAGGCCAGGTTACTAAATTTGAGTTGGAAATATTAGAACCCGCCGTGGCACCTCCAAGAAGGTTACACGTTCACGCGTCGTATACCTGGAACCATTTTAAGGTAAACTTAGAGGGATTGATATCTTTCGTATGCCTAGCGCGCAGAAGAGATTTTATAATTTCATAGTTTTAAACGGCCTAAATACCTTAACTCGCTTAAAAAATAACGAGCTATAACGAAATGTGCACAGAAAAAAAATCTAACATCATTAAATTATTTTTCATATTTGTATAAAAGCGCGGGGTGAAGCCCGCGGGTATAAGCTAGTTAAATAATAAATAATAAAAATTTAATAATAATAATAGTATTTTAAGTGAATAATTAACTATATAACTCATTTATTTGTTGTATTCTACTAGTTGACCTCGCTGTATCGTATATACAGGTAGGCGGTCCTCCACTCTTTGCGCTCTATCTCAAGAAGGGTTGAATGTATATAAAATTACTTGAAACAAAAGTTGAAGAGAATTTTTCGTTCTGCAATTTTTCTAATCACCTTAAATGTCGTTCAGCGCAAAGAAAACGAGATATTTGCCAAAAACCTGATTTTCGTGACCTTTGACCTTAAATATCTTAAGACGCGGATACGTCATCATATGAGGCTTTTGAGGTAAGCTTTATAACACCAAAATAATGACTTGTGCAAATTTTTAGCTTATTATCTTTCATTCGAGGTTGCATCCTTATTTGATTGGATTCTCGGAGTGTCGAACTTCTATTTTCCTTAGAAATTGCGAGGAGAGCAGGTAATTTTGTAAACAAACATTTTTCTTATAGTTTTAATAGATAATTTCTATTTATTTTCTAATATTCCCATATCCAGCTTTAATCAGAGGCAGTGGCATGTGAGGCTCATTAAAATCTACTCATCATGTTGGAGCAGCTACGGGTAATGGACCATTGAATGTGCTGGCTGAACTTATGACCACAATAATCAACGGAGTCTCAAAGAAAATGCATGGCCTGAATTCATACTGTAGCAATTCATAGCAATTACTATTGTACATATGTGTATATGATTGATATTTCCCAATAAACATTTTTGTTAAATCTCAATTTGAGATGCATTTGAGAATCAGTCCTTTTCTCAAATCTCAAACGTTAGTTTTCAAATGCATCTCAAATAACCATTGATAGCGTTCTCACACTAAAAGGCACTTCCCTGCAAAAATTTGAGGACCAGGTGGTCCAATGGGTCGTGATTTTAAAGTATGTGCAAAAGGACCAGGTTGCATACTAGTAACTTGTTATGCTGACCTGGACCACTTCAAACGTAAAAAACTGATAAATGTGTTGAACACCACCTCTTCGCGGCCGATCGGCAATACGATTCGGTTGCCGAGTGTGCCATGGTCCAAAAGGAGTAGGCGTCTAGGTGGTCCCATGTTATGCAGCGTTGGACCAGAGGTGGTCAGGTCCAATGACATCGCAATGTTAATGTTACCATATTTTCTCCATATATTTGGACCATTTTGGTTACTAGTGTTGGTTACAAGGTAGCGTGGTCCCGTACTAGTATTTAACCTAGTCCCACTTTTTGCAGGGTTTTAGTTATGGATTTTTTCTTTTATTTTCAAATTGTGAAATGTTGAATTCTCAACTTTTTCTCAAACGTGAGTGGAGCGGAACGAAATGAAATCCAGTCACTCTCATTGAAATATTTGTTTAGCCAATAATACATGTAAGAGAAACACAGTTTTTATAGGAAAGGAATTTTGATTTATGCAGTTTAACAGTTTATTTAATAGCTTATTTATTCAGTTAGTTTAACAAAGAAAAATGCGGTTGATGTAAAAAATTAGTTGCCCTAAATGATTTTTAAAGTCTATAAAAATAGGCAATAAGGAAGGTGAGTTGGACTCATATCCACACTTTCTTTTAGACTACCCAACCTTCGGAAGGCTAAGATAGAAGCATTTTGGATCGCATTTCTTAACTAACACTGAGCTCTCAGGGATCGAAATCAGCCGGATTCGCAATTTGGTAATCGGCTCATAGCGCTTCGCCGACTAAATTAAGGGTATTCGTTCAGTTTTTTCGTGGTATCCAAACAGGACAACCTCTCAATTGTCCAAGTGTGTCCCTTGCCTGGGCCAACCAGTTTAATCTAACCCAACCTAACCTGTACTTCTTTGAGCTATGAAATAGTTGGTCACATTAAGTATAACCGACGATATGCGTTTTCTTATAGGAAACACCTTACGTAATGATGCACTACGGAAAAAATTTTACTGGAAATGAGCGATTTTTTGGATTTTGCGTAGACATATTGGAGCTCATAGCTCGCGACATTGGTTTCGAGTACATCCTAGACCTGGTGCCCGATCGAAAGTATGGAGCTCAAGACCCATTTACAGGTGAATGGAACGGTATGGTTGCACAGTTGATGAAATATGTAAGTACTGAAAAATAATGTAATTTATTCGTTTTGTATGAATGGTTACACCGTGCGACAGTCAATTTTACACACGAAAAAATCAATATATTCACAAAACTGGGGGCCAAATATAGTAAAACTGCGTTTTTGGTTTTCCCTTCTGACGTCAGGATTTTTTTAAAAGGACTTTGAAACTTCTAGAATATGATTGAATAAAAAATTTAAACAAAAGATTCGGTGCATTGTAGAATAACAGTATTACAATTAAAAGGAAATGTTCTGTAGAATAGAAAAAAAATTAATTTTTGAGTGCACCAGAACGAACAAGTATTGAAAATGTTCTTTTAAAACTTTAATCCTTGAATATCCTTGGAAACTTTCAATATTTATTTTTGAAAAAAATTTATGCCAAGAACTAATATGTTATGTTATGTTATGTTATGTCGAATTTCGTCCTTCTAACTTTATTAGTTTTAGATTAAAAAAATTGTACACTCCTCTTTATAAGATATTGATAGTTACAATATACATAAATGAAGGTACTGGAATCATTATTATGGAACCATGTATGCGCTCTAAACGATCAAACTGACCGTATGATGTACGGTTTAAATACTTTGATTGGTTTGTGTACAAGGGCGTAGCCATCCTTTCACCTAGGGGGCAGAAGTTTATATAAAGGGATTTTTTTTTTGTGTATATAAATAGAAATTTTGGTGGGGTGCGATAAAGCCATGCGAGATAACGCCATATGGCCTTAACACTCAATTCAAAGAGAGATAAAGCCATATTCGCGCCAAAATTTCTG
>NW_023459758.1:0-12308 GCF_013731165.1 Rhagoletis pomonella | reverse complement strand
TCGCTTAAGCTGAAAAAGGTTTCATTTAATTTTAAAAAGGTTTCACGGCAGTACTGGAGGGTTAGTACAAAACGAAATGAAATTTTATGATCCTAAATATTTCTTGCTTAGCACCATATAAAAAACTGTTTTATGTAATGTACATATGTATATGTGATATATGTGCATATATTTTTACACATACATACATACTATGTAGCCAATTATTTCAATTATTTGTTTTATCTTGTTTTGTTAACTCCGTTAAATTAACTGACTTTATGAATTAATACATTTATTTGTAATTTTTTATAGAATCGGGATCGGTACCTGAAAAACAATTGGAACCGGTCGGACTCAGTCAGATTTAACTTTTATAATTGACCGAAAAAATAAAAGTCAATTTTTAACTTTTATTTTTAACCGAAAAAATTTAAACTTTTATATTTGACCGTAAAAAAAACAAAAGTCATGTTTTAACTTTTACTTTTGATAAAAAAATATCAGTCATAAAATGAAGGTTAATTGCTGACTTTTTTGAAAAAAGTAAAAAAAAAAAAATAAGTTATATAGGATTAACATTCCTTAGCTAACAAGCATACAAATGTTAAAAATACTAATTCTTTCCAACTCAATTTTTGAATTGAAATTTTGAATATAATTATTATTTTCGGTCCCTGGTTATAAGTAAATTGGCTCTTTTATTATAGAAAGCCGATTTGGCTGTCGGATCAATGACAATCACTTACGCCCGTGAAAGTGTTATAGATTTTACCAAACCATTTATGAACCTTGGCATAAGTATTCTATTCAAGGTACGTACTGCTTAATTAGTAAGCTCTGAAGAACCACTTTAAGCTCTCAATATTTTATGCAACCGAGATCATGTAGGTTTTAGTTAAATTTTAAATTCCTATGATTTCGAGCTGGCAAACCTTAAAAAGCATAAGTTAAATCTCTATCAATATTATCAGACATAAAAACATAAAAATACAATCGCCGTTCGGAGTTGGCGTAAAACTGTAGGTCCCTTCCCTTTATTGTGTGTAGGGCTAAATCGATACCATCAAGGTATTATTCAAATCAGTACTTGTACTTGTATCAAACAAGGTATCGATACCTACTCAATATCGGAAAGGTATCGAGTACTTGCACATAGACTACGATTTTCAATATTTTCCAAAGTAATTGTATTTTTTTCACAAAAAATATGCATTTTTACAAGATTATTTATCTTTTAATAATTTTTCAGACAAAAATTTAAGACAACAATTATTTTTTTATAGTATTTGATTTCAAAAACAATAGAATACATTTCTACAAGACTAATAGATAAAGTTTTTTTTTCATATAAAATGAGTTTAAAAAATAACTACTTTTTTGTTATATTTCCCAAAAACATCAACTTTTCCACGTGTTTTCCTGAAAGGCGGTTTCGAGATTTTAATATCGTTGTATCTGTTTTTGAGAAACGCCTCTCGCAAGGGACAGATGACCCAACAACCGTTATGTATAGACGCAGCGTTGCCGTTGAGAATTTTCAGAAAGTCGAAAAAGGGGTTCATTGAAGAAAAAAAGGGTCACCATATTATTTTTGCTTTTCTTTACTCGTAAAAGAATAAATTTGTTGAATTGAAAAAAAAAATAGTGTGACAAGCTTTTCACAAAACAAAGTTCAAACATACACATAAATGGAGAAGAGTTACATTTCCCTTAAAAGTTTTAAGTGATGCATTTTTTCATACTTACAGGAGGAAATCTTTTTTGATAGCATGGCTCAGTTAACATTTCACATAATTTTGGAAAAGGGTAAAAAAATCAAAATTTCAAAAAAGTCGGGTCAAAGGGTATTGGCGCTCAAAGAGGGTCAAATTGCCCCGTTAGTCACACAACGGCAACACTGTATAGACGGGCTTGCTTATATAGCTGCGGAAATGTATTGCGCATATCTTCCAATTCCTCTAATGGGTTGCTTTTCAAAGAAGATGCTTTTTTTCGAAACCTGCTTGGATCGCAATATAAAGTATCGGGTACAAAAACGTAAAAACGCAAACGTCAAGCCTTGAGGTTGTACTTTATCGTGTTCTGATTTTGGCTTTCTATTTGCTAAGTTTATTGTGCTAATTCTGAGTTAAAGTAGTGATAAAAAGTGCTCATGAGCATCTTAGTGTGAAACAATTGAAGCTAAGTGAAAGTTATTGTGTTTTGTATTAAACTAAATTTAATTAAATTTCACTAGCATACATTATAATATTACCGAGTCACTTGTTGCTATCATTGTTGTTGTATCCTTTGTAGTTAACTGAATTCATTTTGTTTTTGCACATTTGTTCTACTATTTTTGTTTACTTCTTCTAGTAATTCTTGTCACAGCTGATTGCGTTGCGTTTATTAAGTGTCATAATTACAGTGATACTCAAACGGTTCGCTACATTTATTTAAAGCTATTTACATCAGCTCCTTAATTGTTATAATTTATTTTGTTTGTCTTTTTATTAACGAGTTTTATTACATAAATCATTCAATGTGAAGTGCGATCTTGATACTTGCCAAATTAAAAGCGATTCTGAACGCTACTTATCGTGCTGGCTGTGTGATGGTATTTACCATCTGAAATGTGCTGGTTTGAAGGGAAGAATTCTGGACGCTATTAATGATGGCAAGGGCCTTCGCTGGTTTTGCGTAAAATGTAGGTCAACCGAAGTTGATCTTTTCAAGCTATTGAGGCAAACCAGAAATGGTTTTACAGAAATAGGAAGAGAATCGTCGGTAAGCGTCTTCATAGTCCATCTAAGGAAATTATTGCCGTTGCACGTCAGAATAATCTTCCGACTGACTTAATTAATATAACTTCTCCATGTCCTCCAGCATCAGAATCCTCAGCCTCAAAAGAGCGTGTAACGAAATCTGCTTCGGATAATAACGAGCCTGAAGTATCTTCCCCTTCCCCCATTGAAGTGGTGGCAACATCTTCGAAGCCTCCACCGCCTTCTCTATACTCAACTACTAACGCAGTAAATCAACCCCTTCCGCCGGTACTCCAGTCTGATACAAGGAAACTAGTTGTGGTTCCGCCAAAGAAGTCAATATTTGTCTCCAGATTTTCGAGAGACACTACCGAAGACGATATAAAGCTTTATATCTCATCAAAAATTACAACTGTCGACTTAAGCATCAGAAAATTTAATTTTAAATACGAAAGAAATATTGCTTCATTTAAAATTGACGTAAATTTAGATAATTTTATTGCGCTGCTTAGTAGTTCTTTTTGACCCCCCGGAGCTTTCGTTCGTGAATTCGAATATAGGCCCAAAAAAGGAAATAACTTAGCTAATCTTCCTTGTAATAACACTGAATCAAAAAACCAATTATTAAATCTGCTTTAAGTATTTATTACCAAAATGAAAGAGGCTTAAATACTAAATTAACGAACTTATACCTTAAACGCCTTGAATGTAATTATAATATTCTTTCTTTGACTGAAACTTGGCTGAAACCTCACATTTTCAATTCAGAGATTCTTCCAAATAATTACACTATGCGACAGTCAAAATCGGGATGGGGTGAAACCAACGGGAAATGTTATATCGGTCAAAAACAAGTTATACATGTCCCGGCGTTTCGCTGGGTCACGTCAAGGAATCGAGATTTATATATAACTATCATATAGGAGAAATTGTCACCTTTGGTGGTCTTTTTTTGACATAGCTCGAGAACCACTTCCGATTTTTCTCAAACAAATTTAAAAAAAATAAAAATTACAATTCCTTTAATCTGTTCATATAACGTTTTTCTATATATTCAACAGTTTTGCCGGTAAAAATAAATGTATGAAGAAAAAAAAATATTTTTTGCCTAAAATATTAAATTTTTTTAAAACTGTTGATTGTATAGAAAAACGTTATATGAACAGATCAAAGGAATTGTAACTTTTAATTTTTTTAAATTTGTTTGAGCAAAATCGGACCAGTAGTTCTCGAGTTATGTCAAAAAAAGACCACCAAAGGCGACAATTTCCCCTATATGATAGTTATATATATATATCTCGATTCCTAGACGTGACCAAGCGAAACGCCGGGACACGTATAACTTCTTTTTTACCGATATAACTTTCCCCGGCAGTTTGAACCCTTCCCGATCACTGACCCCTACCATTTGTCTCACAATGTTATCATATGTATAGACAAGATAGGGAGGGCAGAATCGGCGGTGGCGTACTCTTCGCTGTAAACTCTTCAATACCATCTGAAGTAGTTAGCCTTCCACACATTGATTCAGTAGAATTCAAATGCATTCGTGTACAGGCTGGAAAAGGATATATTTACTTAGCTCTATGCTATATCTTGTTTATGTTGAAGATGCATCTAAGTCCGTTCCAAATAAGCTTGATCCACTAGTTTTGCCTGAAGATGTCTACCACCCTGCTATGGAGGTATCTTACGAAGTTATAAGTGATGGGCAAAATTGCAGTACCCAAGCATACAAACCAAATATTCGCTTTGTTTTTTCGAAAGCCAACTTTAAAAAGCTTAACAAAGAACTGTCTAAATTGTCGTGGCCTGAATATAAAGAAAATATTGAACAAAGCGTTGCACTTTTTAATTTTACTTTACATAAATTATTTGAAAAGCATGTGCCTAAACGGATGTATGTTCCTGACGAACAAACACAGTTATGGTTCACTTAAGAACTGAGAAATTTGAAAAACAGAAAGTCGCATTATTTTAGATTACACAAAAAAACCGGTTTATACTCATGCTATGTAAAATACTCACTTTTGCGTCACAAGTTCTTTGAATTAAACAAAAAGTGTTATAAAGATTACTTGTGTAAAATCAAACGACGTATAATATATAATCCCAAATCATTTTATGACTTCGTAAACTCCAAGCGAAATGTACGTGGGTTTCCTTCCGCCATGAAGTATCAAAATACCGTCTCTAGTGATAATCAAACAATTTCTAACATGTTCACTCAGTTTTTTAAATCCAATTATTCCACTAACTCACATACTAACATTGACTATCCTTTTAAATTATGTCCAATGAACTCAATAAATATCCCAGTAATATCTCCCGATGATGTAGTAGTTTATCAATTGTGGTCCTGACCAAATCCCTTCTTGTATTCTTATAAATTGTGCTCTCTATGAGCCATTAACAGCGTTATTTCATTTGTCTCTTAAAGAGGGCGTTTTTCCAACTATATGGAAGGAATCCTTCATAACCCCGTTACATAAAAGCGGTAGCAGATCTTCAGTGGAGAACTACCGGGGAATAGCTAAGCTTTCTGCAATTCCTAAATTATTTGAAGCAATTATAACAAATCAGTAGACGCATTCTATCTCTTCTAGCATTTCATATAGTCAACATGGATTTTGCAAGGGCAAATCAACTTCTACAAATTTACTTGAATTAACATCCTATATCTCAAAAGCATTTAGTGAAAGCAAAACAAAGTGTGCCACTCGTTGCTCATCTATAAACTTGATCTCTTGGTCTTCCACCTAATTTTCTACGTTGGATCTCTTCATACCTCTATGATAGATCACCAAGGGTAATGTTTAAAAATACTATCTCTGACGTCATTGATGTTACTTCAGGAATCCCTCAAGGTAGCCACCTAGGCCCGATTCTGTTCTTGCTTTTTATAAATGATATTTCTACAGATATACAATTTTCCAAAGTTTTAATGTATGCAGATGATGTAAAGCTTTATAAATCGTACGTTTCAATTACTGAAAGGTCTTTGCTACAATCAGACTTAAACAGCATGGCTTACTGGTGTCAAGTAAATCTTATGCCTCTAAATCTTAGAAATGTAAAGTAATGTGCTTCCCGCGAAGAGCTGTTCATCCCGCTTCTTATACAGTAGGTAACCATAACCTGGAAGAGGTATACAATTTTGTGGACCTTGGTATCACAATGGATCCTAGGCTTAATTTTAATCTTCATATTAATGTGACAATCAACAAGGCTAAAGGTGTACTTGCATTTGTGAAACGATGGTCAAAAGAATTTTGTGACCCTAATATCACTAAAACCCTGTTTACAACTCTGGAATACGGTTCGGTGGTTTGGAATCCAAGGTATCAAATTTACTCAGACAAGATAGAATCAATTCAAAAACAATTCCTACTTTTTGCTTTAAGAAATTTCCGTTGGGATTCTCAATATAACCTCCCACCTTATACGAGCCGATTAAAACTTATTAATCTTCCTACACTTTCCAGCCGCAGGCAAATGCTTGGTACAATTTTTATAGTTAAATTACTAACAGGCTCAATTTCAATTCCGCTTCTTCTGGGCGAAGATAGACTTAGTGTTCCCTCCCGGGTATCAAGACACTTTTGTCCCCTATTTCCGTTGCTTATGCCAGGATTTTAACTTCCATTCCAGCAAGTTTGATTATCAGATCCGCTTTTCAGCATTAAGAAATCGATATTGTCCTCTCTCAATAAATGAATCATTAAAATAATGACATAAAATCGGCTGATGAATTTAGTTCTGTAGCTGAACAGTTTTAGATCTCGACACTTAACAAACTCCTGCCTATCGTGACTCGGCGCAAAAATTGAAAATAAATACTGGTTCCGTACGTCACGCGGACTGCACCCCTCGTGCGGATGGGCGGGAATGAGGGGTAAAAACCGTTGGGATTATTATCATTATTATTATTATTATTATTAAAAATACTTCGTAAATTGAGAAAAGTATCGAGTATGTACTTGGATTTACTTGTATCGATTTATCCCTAATTGTGTGACAACATCAAGACGCACGCCACAAATCGGAGGAGAAGCTCCGCCATACACCGACATGTTGCATAAGCGCCAATCCTATATTCTTCTTCTTATTTTTTGGCGCTGTAACCGCCTAAGCGATTTTGGCCGCTGTGCCAACTGACGCCAATTGGAAACGCCAAGTGAAGCCAAGTCCTTCTCCACCTGATCTCTCCATCGCAGTGGGGCCTCCCTCTTCCTCTGCTACCACCAGCGGGTTCCGAGTTGAATACTTTAATAGCTGGAGCGTCCGTGTCCATTCGAACGACATGGCCAAGCCAGCGGAGCCGCTGTATTTTAATTCTCTGCACTATGTCCATGCCATTAGTTGTGTTTTTTTTACTCATTTCCAGTAAAATCGAGTAAAAGTTTTTACGAATTTTCATGTTTTGGCGTTTTCGTACGCAAAAACTTGCAAAATAGGGGAAATTGAGAGAGCGAAAAATGACAGCTGAAGTTGCAAGTTTTTACTGGATTTTACTGGATACATTTTTACTTGTAAGAATTTGCCATAATAAGAAACTGCTAATAAGAAAATTGTTTGTGGCTTTTTATTGTAAAATATATTTTATTAGGAATATGCTGCGAATAAACAACCAATTTATCAGCTGTTCATGAAACTTGCAAATTATTACTGGGAAAGAGTTCGCGTACTTTTTTGTAAATTTTTTCTATGAGAGCGAATTCTTAGAAATTAAGTTACTGGAGAGTTGCTGGCAAGTTAATGGATAATTGGTAAAAAACACAACTATTGTAAAGCTCATACAGCTCATCGTTCCATCGTCTACGGTACTCGCCGTCGCCAATGCGTAAATGCGTAAATATTTCAAAGTCGCCTCTTCGGATGTCGTCATTGTCCATTAGTGTTGCCAGATTTTCTTTCCAGCCATACGGAACAAAGACATAATTTTGGGATTTACAAAAATTTAACGGGACAAATGAGAAATAAAGGATTTGCTTTAAAAGCCCATGCATTAACAAAGGTGATCCAATTCAACGAAGTAATGTTCCGACAACACTTTTTAAATTATATAAAAATACTAGCTTATACCCGCGGGTTTCACCCCGCGCTTTTATACAAATATGAAAAATAATTTAATGATGTTAGATTTTATTTCTGTGCCCATTTCGTTATAGCTCGTTATTTTTTAAGCGAGTTAAGGTATTTAGGCTGTTTAAAACTATGAAATTATAAAATCTCGTCTGCGCGCTAGGCATACGAAAGATATCAATCCCTCTAAGTTTACCTTAAAATGGTTCCAGGTATACGACGCGTGAACGTGTAACCTTCTTGGAGGTGCCACGGCGGGTTCTAATATTACCAACTCAAATTTAGTAACCTGGCCTTCATAAAATACCACTTCTAATTACTGTAGCAAATGCCTCAAGAGAGCTTTAGATTACAAGGCCGAACCCGGCTCTCCCTTTTCCATTTAATGAAATTTATTCTGTCAGTACGGCACTTATAAAATAAATCTCCATAACAAATTTAAAATACTTCGGCAGATATTCTATTCCTCTAGAGATATGTATTAAGAAGTTTTTAGTATGTATGGGAGGCGACATGCCTCCTCTTTTAATAACTCACATTTTTTCCATGAGCAATTGATACATTTTGTATACACAACTCCATACCAAGTTCCAGTATTCTTCCACAAACACTTTCAGGGATATGTGGCAAGAAAAAGTAAATTTTAACAGGAAGTGCCACGCCCCTTTTTCTTATAACCCTAATCTTCTTCCATGAATTTAGAATTGATTTTACATACCCCAGTACCAAGTCCCAGTACTCTACCATGAACACCTCTAGAGATAAGCAGTATAAAACAGTAAATTTGTACGGCAGGAACCATGCCCCCTTTTCGAATAACGCAAATTCTTCTCCATGAGTATGGAATTAATTTTGTATACACGTCTCAGTGCCAAGTTCCAGTCCTCTGCAATAAACACCTCCAGAGATATGCAGCATAGAAAAATCAATTTGCATAGGAGTTGCCACACCACCTTTTCCAATAACTCTCATTTTTCTCCATGAGTATGGTATTAATTTCACATACATACATACATATGTATTTTCATACCAAGCTTGAGTGCTTTACCCCAAACATTTGAAGAGATATGCAATATGAAACTTTCAGTCAGTATGGGAGGTGCTACGCCTCGTTTCCAGACAAGCCCATTTTTTCTGTGAATATAAACATGACTTCACACAGTGTTGGCAAACTGTTAATCTGATTAACGATTAAAAATTAACGATTAAAATGTTAATCGCGTTTAACGATTTACATTAATTAGTCGTAATCAACTGTACAATTAATGATAACTTTTTTTAAATCGTTAATCGCTGGCTGCGATTACGTTTAGTTAATTTAAAACATTAATCGTTAATCCAATTTAAAATAAAATCTGATTAATTTGTCTAGTTTGTCCGAGTTTGAAACCAAACACCAGTTATAGTAATTGTTTTGTGTTTTATGCTTATAAAAAGCACATAATATAAAAACATTATAATTATTGTTATTAGTAATATACAAACTGGGAACATTTACAAACCTAGTTTTTAAAACGTTTGTTGATATATATCTTAATGAAAATGCACACCAAATTGCTTAGAATGATGAGGAAACCCGACTTAGCCATACCGGATTAGCTTGCTTTGTGTGCACAGGGAAACTCCAGCATTCCTTAATTAATCACCAAACCTTCTTGATCAAATTAAGAGTTAATGATTAAAAATTAATTTTTTAATCGCGGTTACGATTAACTGTTTAGTCGGATTAAAATTAATCATGATTAACTGTAATCAGATTGAATTTAATCGAATTAACTAACTAATTAAAACATCAATCGATTAATGCCAACATCGATTTCGCACCCATATCACTATACCAAGTTTCAGTTCTCTCCCACAAATACTTCCAGAGATATGCATGTAATATGAAAATTCCAATTTGTATGGGAGGGGCCTTGAGTTATCGGACTTACTTTCAGTCTAAGGCCATCCTTCCGAAATCCGTAGTAAGTGTACTAAATTTCGTTCTGATCGGAAAACCAGTTAAGGAAGTAGCCTATTTATCAATCCAGGTCATAAACCATCTTTGAGCAAAATTTCATTTTCAAACAGGTGGCAACTCTTAAAATAGTAGCATATTTTCCAAAATAGGTCATAAGCTATCTCTGTGCGAAATGTCATGCAAATCTGTTCAGTCGTTTCCGCGTATTAATGTAATTAAAACTTTTTAACAGGTCGCAACTCTTCCAAAAAATTAGCCTATTTTCCACAGTAGGTCATAAGCTATCTGTGGGCAAAATTTCATGCAAATCTGTTCAGTCGTTTCCGCGTATTAATTTCATTAAACTTTTTTAGCAGGTGGCAACTCTTCCAAATATTATTCTGTTTTCCACTGTAGGTCATAAGCTATCTGTGTGCAAATTTTCATTCAAATCCATTCAGTCGTTCCCGCATATTAAATAAATTAAACTTTTTTAACAGGTCGCAACTCTTAAAAAATAGCCTATTACCCAATCTGGCCGTAAGCTATCTGCGTACAAAACTTCATGCAAATCCGTTCAGTCGTTTCCGCGTGATGATTTCCCAAACATCCAAACATACAAACTTTCACATTTATAATATTATTAAGATAGTAAGATGTGTGTTCAACTATATAGAATATATATAAATAAAATATATATATGTATATATAAAATTGTTGTGTTCGTATGTCACGGTCGTCAAAACTCGAGAATTTTGTATTGTTCGGTATAATACCAGAACAAATGATATCGCAAAAAATTGGAGGTTTGCCACCTATTTGAAAAATTTTAAACCCAATTATATTGATAAAATAAATGAAGTATTACAGTACGGGTATCAGATTAAAGAGGTTAAAGAAAGATAACTGCTGGAAATATTTTTGAGGACGACTGCCACCTAATTGAAAATTTTAACTCAGTTAAATTGATAAAATAATGGAAATGTTGCAATGTGGGTATAAAGTTAAATACGGTTAAGAAGGATATCTGCTGGAATAATTTTAAGGAGGGTTGCCACCTATTTGAAAATTTTTACTCAGTTAAATTGATAAAGTAAATGAAATGTTGCCATGTTGCTGTCAAACTTAGGAGGTTTAAGAAGGCTTACAGCCGAAGATGTGTTTGCGGAGGGTTGCCATCTGTTTGAAAATTCAACTCAATTTTAAGTGACCTATTTTGAGTGACCTATTACAATATAGATATCAAATTAAAGAGGTCTAGGGAATATGACTGTTAGAAATATTTTTGAGGAGGGTTGCCACCTATTTGAAAATTTTAGGTCAGTTAAATTGATAAAATAAATGGAGTATTTCAATAAGGGTATCATACTTAAGATATTTAAGAAGGCTTACAGCCGAAAATATGTTTGAGGAGGGTTGTTATCTGTTTGAAAATTTAACTCAATTTAACTGATAAAATAAATATCTTATTATATATGTAGGTGTCAAATTAAAAAGGTTTAAGAAATATGACTGTTGGAGACATTTTTGAAGAGGGTTCCCACCTATTTAAAAATTTTAACTCAATTAAACTGATAAATAAATGCAATATTGCAATATGGGTATAAAATTTAATAGGTTTCAGAAAGATAACTGTTGGAAATATTTTTGAGGAGGGCTGCAACCTATTTGAAAATTTTAACTCGGTTAAAGTGATAAAATAAATGAAATATTGCCATGTGGGTATCAAGTAAATTAGGTTTCAGAAAGATTACTCTTGGAAATATTTTTGAGGAGGGTTATGTGAGTGTCGAAACTAAAGAGTTTTAAGAAGGCTTACAGCAGAAAATATGTTTGAGGGGGGTTACCACCTGGCTGAAAATCTAACTCAATTTAATTGATAAAATAAACAACATATTACAATAGAAAAATGACTGTAGGAAATATTTTTGAGGAGGTCTGCCACCTATTTGAAAATTTTAACTCAGTTAAATTGATAAAAAAAATGAAATATTGCAATGTCGGTAACAAGCTTTAGATTCCTGTTAAGGTTTACGGTCGAAAATATATTTGAGTATGGTTGCCACTTTTTTGGAAATTTAACTCAATTTGCATAATTGATAACATGAATGACTTATTAAAATATAGGTATTAAATTAAGGAGGTTTAAGATAGATGACTGTTGGAAATATTTTTGAGGAGATTTGGAGCACGGCCAAAATGGCTTAGGCGGTTACAAAGCCAAAGTAGAAGAAGAATATGCAAATGATAAATGACGGAGTTGGGGGGCCTTCTTCTTGGATTCGCCAGGAAGAACTAGGAGAATATTCCTTATCAGATGGATTCTGGCAACGCACAGTGGTTGCTGTCATAGGCCAAAAAAAAAGCATCAAAACTGTTATAAATTGTTCATTTTATTTGTTCAGCGTCAGTACGCTGAAAATTGAATTGGATTTAACGTAATTAAAATATTGGGAAAAGCCGAGTGAGTTAAAATTGTATGCAATGGATATTGTACATAAAGGTATTGACTTTATTTCTGCAATTAAACTTTTAGATAATTCGTGTTGTGTTCT